>NC_056727.1:859486495-859711495 GCF_019279795.1 Protopterus annectens
ATGACCTGAGACATACCTCCCTGGACTACATGAAAAGAGACATGGAGGAGCTGTCCGATCTTGTAGCCCAGGTCGGTATGACCCTAGCCCTGAGTAGTATCCTGCCATCACCCAGAATGACACCACAGTACATGGACAAAATGATTGACTTTAAGAATTGGCTAAGCTTCTGGTGTCACTCTAAGGGAATCCAGTATCTGTCTGCCTGGGATGACATGATCGACATACTATGCTGCTTTGCCAGAGATGGCCTGCACCTGTCGCCCTTGAGATTCCGGATACTGGCAAAGGCTCTTGCCACCCCTATAGTGCCTTTTTTAGGCAAGGTTCAAATGACAAATTCACCACCGTAACAGGTACTTGCAAGCAAAATCTGAGGGTAATACTACTCAATGTTAGAAGTCTAAACCTCAAAATGCACTCATTCGATGCACTCCTTAAAATGGAGAACACTGACATCTGTGCAGTGACAGAGACCTGGTTCAAAGCTCCAGTACCAGGCTATAATTCATACCACACCTTTCGGCCACCAAACCCGGACCGAAACACTAAAGGTGGAGGCGTGTCCATATTCATTAAGGATATCCACACCTCCAAGCTAGTTGCTCAGCATAATGCAGCCAAGATTATCCAAGTTCAACTAACTGTGGGCAAAACCGCAACCCAGATTGTAGCTTGCTAGAGACCCCCCACCATGCCCCAGGATTCTCACTCCTCTTTTCTTGATACACTGGAAAATATTAAGGTACAACCCAACACTCAAATAATGGGTGATTTCAACTATCCTACCATTAACTGGGAAAACTGTTCATGTACCAACTCTTTTGCTCAATGTTTTCTGGAAATCATCAATTCCAACGCTTTGGATCAACTTATCCACACCCCCACCAGGGGCAGCAATATCCTAGACTTGGTCATCACCAACATGGGTGACCGGTGTTCCACACCAGAGGTCAGCTCCTTGTTGGTCAGATCCAACCACAAGCTAATCACCCTAGACATCCACATCCCGCTCCCACCCCCCATTAGGAAAACAACCATAAATAATTTCTCCAAAGCCAACTTCACACTTCTTAAGACAGAAGTGGCAAACTTCAGGACACCCATGCAGATGGACAATAGAGGTACGACTGCTGAATCCTACACAAATGCACTTTATAAGCACTTACACTAGTGCATGGATCGTGCTATCCCTAACAGAACCACATGCTATCCTCCAAAAAAGGAAGCCAATCTGGTGGTCTTCTGCCATAAACAAACTCTACAACAGAAGAAAGAAACTGTTGCAAAAAAGAGTAAAATCCCACGATTGGAGGAACTCCCTGGTCAGCCTCAGTAAGAAGCTGAGATCCCTCATAAAATCCTCCAAAGCTAATTATGAAAACAAAATTGCCACTGATTCTAAAGACAGCCACAAAGCATTCTATAGCTATGTCAAAAATCTCAATGGCAACACTCAGATCTGCTCTGAGTTACAGCACAATGACACTAAATATACAGAACCAACTGGTATTGCCAACATCTTGGCAGATAGGTTCAGTGCTAACTTTACCCCCCTCTCACCCCCTAATGGGCCCATCTTTATACCGGAAGAATGCAAAGTTCCTGTAATCATGGCTGCACAGGTAAAAACTTCACTCTCCAAAGCCAAGAACACAGCATCCATGGGACCTGACAACATCCCAGGCTGCCTTCTACATGAACTACAGAATGAAATGGCACCCCACCTACCATGTTCAATCATAGCCTCACTTCAGGTTTTGTGCCCATTGAATGGAGCACCACGACAGTTATCCCACTCCACAAAGGGGGGGGGGGCGCAACAGACCCTGGGAACTACTGCCCCATTAGCCTGACAAGCCTCGTCTGCAAGGCCATGGAACGTATCATCATGGAACTCATAAACAAAGACACTGGAGATCTCCAAACTCTGGACCCCACACAGTTTGAGTTTGTAAAAGGCAGATCATGTCTCCTAAACCTGATAGACTTCTTTGAAGTAGTCACAAAAGCCATAGATGAGGGTAAGGTGGTTCACACAGCTTATCTAGATCTCTCCAAGGCATTCAACACCATCCCCTACTCTGGAATTATAGATAAACTCACTAAACTAGGTATAAATCCCTATGTCACAAGATGGGTTGCCAACTGGCTTACTGACAGAACCCACACCATGAAAGTAGCAGACTCCAAATCAGACTTCAGACCAGTGACCAGGGTTCAGTCCTGGGTCCTCTCCTGTTTGGTATCTACTTCTCTGAAGTACAGGCTAACACAGAAGGCCTTTGGCTAACTAAATTCGCAGATGACTGCAAACTAGGAGCCATAATTGAAACACCTAACGATGTGGACATCCTACAAAAGGGCCTCACTGAGACAGATGCCTGGTGTCAAAGACATGGTCTCAAGCTCAATGCCAAAAAGTGCACTGTCATCCCCTTTGGTAAAAACTCTGTACCCATGAACTACCACATAGTCGGTAGTCTACTTAACACCAAAAGTGTGATAAGAGACCTTGGGACACAGGTAGACAGTAGTCACTCCTTTGATAATCACATCGCCACAGTGGTCATGAAATCCTTCTACATGGCACACCTCATCACAAAAGGTTTCTCATCCAGGAAAAAAGAGGTCATTGTTCCCCTCTACTCATCACTCATTAGACCCATTATAGAGTACAATGCCCCTTTTGGTATGTACCTCACAAGACATCTACAACAACTGGAAAGGCCGCAAAAATACCTCACAAACAGGATTACTGGCCTCAAACAGATGCCTTACGCAGACCGTCTCAAAAAACTCCAGCTTTACTCCGTCGCATATCACCTACTCAGAGGCGATCTCTGCCTAACATACAAAGTTATGTCAAACCCAGAGCCCCACTTAAAGAAATCCCAATCTCTCTGAGCTACACGCTCTAGGGAACTAAACCTTGTCACCACAATAAATAGAACATGCTGGAGGGATAGATTCCTGTCCCAGAGACTTCCCATACTCTGGAACAGACTACCTATCTTTGTCAAACAGAGCTCCTTATTAACACTATTCAAGAAAAATCTTGATGATTGGATGGGTAATAGGAAACTCACCCTGGGGATCACTTCTGTGGTTCTGCTTGACAGGGGCGGAGGAAAATAATTTTCTTGGGTGTCGAAAGCCAGGGTTCCTTTTTAGCTAGGCTTGTATAGGCCCTAGGGCCAATAGCCTAGTACCTACCTATGAACCTACTTATGAACATATGAACAAAAGCAAATCTTGATAGACGAGTACAAACAAACCTCACACAAATAATCAAGAACCCAGAGGCATCCAAGCCTTAAATGGGTCCTGGTTCTTAAAATGGCACCAGCTAGAAAAATATCTTCCACTTACACAAATAAGATTTTGTAGTATCAGGGTTTTTAGCCTTGTTGGTGCCTACTGCATATCCTCGGAGAAAATGGTGCCTAAAGGGAATCAAAACTTTATCATCCAAGCAGTCAACTGAAGTGTGCCCAGGCTGGGAGTATCAAAGAATCCATGTGCTGTGTGAGTAAATCAAATCTGTGAGGAAGCTTGTGGCAGTTTCCCTTGAACAGTTTTAAAAGACATGAGAAAGACTGTTGCTTGGGCCAAAATGAGTTCAGCACCATTATCTTTGGAGAGTAGTCTTCTGTATCTTTATAAGAACCCTGATTATCAGTAAGAAATGTAGAAAAACATACAGTAACATTTTCATCCATGAGAATGAGAAAGCATCTGTCTGTTTGGAAGGAATCCTGGAGCAGAATTTTTTTAATTGTCAGTTTTGAAAGGAAGAAAGCAACAAATCTGAGGTGCTATTCACAGATGGATCAATTCCTGGAAGACACCCAGGTGTAATTTAAATTTGTGAGGGTCTGTTTGTCTGCTATAATATTTTGCTCTGATGGAATATATGTGGCCTGGAGACCCAAGATAAGCTGAGATGACACCTCCTACACCATCACAGCAAGTTTGCAAAGAGGGTAAGATCTGGTACCCCCTTGTTCATTTACATACCACGTCAGTGTGGTGTTATCTGGAATAACATGAAGAGGTCCTGGGGACAGGAAATGATATAAGGCTTTTTTTTCTGTCCTGCTTGTTCCACAGACTTTGCACTTTCTCCACTTTGAATACAGCCAGCCAAGCAAAGTCTAAATATCTGTTATAACAGACTAAAGATGACACAGAAGAGAGAAGAGAAGACCTGGAATGAGAGAGAGCTGGTCCACTAACTGCAAAGCCTCCCTTCTCACAAGCCCCAGTACTGAAATCTATAAAGATAAAGGGTGTTGATGCTGAGACCAGACTGACCTTATGTACAACTGAATTTTTCACACGTGACATCTGGACAGGGGAGTCATGATAATTGTGGAAGCCATGAAGCCCAGAATCCTGAGAATTTCTTGGCAGATGCCAGCCATTGTTTGGAAAAGCTCAGAAAGATTTCTTTGTACAGTTCTACTTTATCTAGTGGGAAAAAGTATTTTCCTAGGAAAGTATCCAAAAGACATTCCAGAAAAACTATTCTGTGTGATATGAGAGAAGATTTTGTAAGTTCACTTGAAACCCCAAACTGAACAGGAGTTTCATGACACTTATCACAGAGCCCTGACAACTAAAAAAAAGAGTCTGCAAATATAAGATAATTGTCTAAATACAGAAAGATGATAATACAGTTACTGGAGGCAGACACTTTGTCAATATCCTTGGTACAGTAGATAAACCAAAGAGCAAGAGAAAGAGCAGATAGTGTAAGCCAGATACAGAGAATCTTAAGAAAACACCTGGAATGTTTGCCAATAGGAATGTGATGGTAAGCATGTTTTAAGTATAACTTTAACAAGAAACTGAGTAAAGAAATGAGAGGAAACAGGGTTTGAGGGGGTAACATTCTGAATTTTCAGAGCTTGACAAAAAAAATTGAGAAAGGTGAAATTCAGGACTGGTGTTCAAGTTGCCCTCTCTCTTAGGCACCTGAAAAATCCATGAATAAAACTTTCACCCATCTGATTTGAGGGCACTAGCTCTATGACTCACTGAGACAGCATTTTCTCTGAAACTGGAAAAAATAGGGATGTTTGGTTTACAGGATTCAAAGGAATCCCCTGAAGGAAGACACTCTCAATGCCATTTGTACCCCTGCTGGATGATTTTCAGAACTATTTCTCTGAATTTATCTGATGCCCCTTGGGAAGATGAATACCTACACTTAGGGATAAATTGTCAGGGTGGGAGTGGGGAACCTGCAGAGGCTAGCAGTCGTTCTATCTTTTTGGACTATCCATGGTTCAGAGTAGCCTTCCTTTTCTTTTTAGAGCCTCCTTGCTATGTCTTTGTAAAACCCTGTTTGCTGGTATCTTGCTGCTTGAACTGCTTTCTGAAAAAGGTGCCAAGTTAGAGTGAAAGTTTTTATTAAACTTAAAAAAGGAGGGTTGGAAAATTTGGGTCACTCCTTGAATCAATGTCCCCATCTCATCAAATATTTTAAGAACTTTAGCAGCAGAATGGCCAAGCAGAACATCCTTTTCAATGGGATATTTTAAATTAACAGTTTTAACATCTTGAAAATGTAAGCAAGCAAATGTTTTCATCAATGAACCCACAGCAGCAGGTCTGGAGACAGGATCAGCAGAATCTTAAGATTTTTTAAGGAGTGTTCGGTTACATGAGAAGAAGATACAATTAAGGCATTCCAAGAATTCTTTACCTCAGAAGAGAAGGTAACATTTAAGTTTTTCATCTTCTCAAAGGAAGCCAATAAACATTTTAACATGTGAGCTTGGCAGTTCAAAATTCTGAAAGTTAAAGTAGCAGAAGAATAAACTTTCTTTCCAAATGTATCAAAAATGTCCCCATCCTTATCATAGGGGATTGGAGTTAGCATTAACCATCTGTTTAGTAGCAGAAGTTCTAGATAAGAAAATAACTGCAGGGTCTGCTTCAGGATTATTAAACAGATATTTATGAGTCTTAGGTACATTGCATAATCTATCAGACTTTTTAGGATTAGGATATTGACTGTCTTGTATACTACAAACTGTTAAGAAAACATCCTCTAAAGCTGATAAAACAGGAGGGACAGTTGCAGACTGTGGAATATCCAACTGAAACAAGTCATAATGCTTCATAGTAAAAATGGATTTCATTCTGTTCTCATTGAAATACCTCTTTATAAAAAAATGTATTTCTTATGGGAGAAATCTGAAGTAACACTCCTCTGAATCAGAATCACTGCAGAAGAAAAACAATCACTCTCTGTCTCTCTCCATTCATAAATTAGTTTATTAGGCAATCCCAGCAAGTCTCCCCAACCATAGTAATGTAAGCAGGAGAAGAAACATTCTTAATGTGAGGCTGCCAGCCCAGCTAACTAGAATTTTGTAAATAACCATGTAATTTGTGAATGTTAATATGGTCCATAGGCTTGTCTTATAAATGTAAGAGAACTATATGTTATGTGTGTATTAAACTGCTGGTGCAGACGTAGGTGTTAAACTGTATGTTAGCACCACAGGTGCTCCCCTCACAAACCTGACAAGGAAAAACAGGCCAGATAAGATAGTGTGGATCCCAGCATGTGAGCAGGCATTTCAGAATAATGAGTTTTGGGAGAAAACCCTGTGTTAGCCAGTGTAAATTACAGCAAATAATTTTTTGTGTAGGTGGATGCTTCAAACCATGGAGTGGAGGCTGTACTTAGCCAGATTTCTTCAGAGGGAGAAGAGCACCCAGTGGTTTACCTCAGCCATAGGCTCCAACCCAGTGAGGAATGCTATGTAGCTGTAGAAAAGGAATGACTAGCCATAGTGTGCGCACTGCAGAAATTTCAGCCTTATCTGTATGGAAGGAAATTCACTGTAGTTACAGACCACAATCCCTTAACATAGCTACATCGAGCCAGCCAGCAAAATGCCAAGTTACTAAGGTGGAGCCTAGGATTGCAAGCATATGATGTAACAGTGCAGCACTGCAATGGGGTTAGCAATGCCAACGCAGATGGGTTCTCAAGATGGGTAATGGGGGTAAGGTATTCCCAGATAGGCTCAAACCTCTCAAGTAACGTTTCTCAAGGGTCACTTGAAAAACTAGCTTGAGTTCTCTTGGGGGGGGGGATTGTGAGGCTGCCAGCCCAGCTAGCTAGGATTTTGTAAATAATCATATGTCATTTGTGAATATTAATATGATCCATGGGCTTGTCTTACAATGCAAGAGAACTTAGAAGTTATGTACCTACCATAACGTTCCATGTTAGTTGTCTTCTCTCGCCTTCTTTCTTGCTGGATGGGTTCGGAGCCGATCCTCGGCTCCGACTCGGCACTTGCTTTAGCTCGAGAACTCCTTTTACCAGCTCGAGGCAACCCTATATCCCATGATGCAAGGCGGAACTACCTCAGATCTCGTTTGGCAGCTAACTGACCCTGCTAAAGACTATCCTAACATAATTAGGAACCATGGTTCCTAAAAGAAGTCCTCATAACAATGCTCCAGAGGAAGCAATCTAATAGGAACTCTCCAAGATCTGTCCAGGCCAGGGGAAGGAGGGAGGCCTTAAGAAAGAAGGCGAGAAGACAACTAACATGGAACGTTATGGTAGGTACATAACTTCTAAATGTTAAGTTGTCAATCTCGCCTTCATTCTTGCTGGATGGGACCGCGTCCCTAGCACCTGTATCCCGGGTGGCTCAATGGAACAGACTCTTGAGAACTGTGGAACCAAAACTGGCCCTATCTCTGGAGACCAAATCCAACTTGTAATGAGACACAAAGGTATGAGGCGTGGCCCAAGTAGCTGCTGCACAAATAGTGTCAATGGGAAGTCTATCCTGAAAGGCTATAGAAGTGGATAGACTCCTGGTCGAATGTGCTTTTGGCTTAGAAGATAGTTGTTTGCCCTTAGAGAGTACACATAGGAAATGGTGGAAGTCAACCATCTAGATAAGGTCACTTTAGAAACTGGAAGACCTAACCTGTTTTCTGCATAGGAGACAGACAATTGGTCTGATTTTCTAATTTGTTTAGTCCTATGCAAGTAGTACCTGAGCTGACGATGAACATCCAAAAAATGCAGCTTCTGTTCAGCTCTGTCAGAATAGTTAGGAAAGAAAACTGGTAGATCAATAGATTGGTTAATATTGGTTTGAGATACAACCTTGGGAAGAAAGGAAGGGTTAGTTCTAAGCGAAACCCTATCCTTATGAAAAAACAGATAAGGAGAACGAATACAGAGGGCCTGAATCTCAGAAACTCTTCTTGCAGAAGTAACAGCCAGCAAAAATATAGTTTTCCACGTCAATAACTTTAAAGAACACGTAGCAGACGGTTCGAAGGAGGTAGAATTAGGGATGCCAACATTAAGTTTAGATCCCATTGCGGAGGAGGATGTTTCACAGGCGGTTTTAGGAGAAAAACTCCTCTTAAAAAGGCCTTGTATAACCTATGAGACATGATGTTATTGTCATGCAAGCCAACATGATACTTGGAAATAGCAGCCAGTTGTACTTTGACTGTAGATGACGAAGATCCTGAATGAAAAACCTCCGCCAGGAAATCCAAAACAGAATGTACAGGAGCGGTAAAAGGATCAATATTTCTGGCGTTTGCCCAAATCGAAAAACGTCGCCACTTGCTAGCATAAATAGTTCTAGTGGACGACTTTAAAGAAGACACTAAAATGTCTCTGACTGAGTCAGAAATCATTGGTAGCCTGGCTAGGGAAGGAAGTGGAGCAACCAAGCAGTGAGGTTGAGAGAATGAATGGACCGGTGCTGCTGACCCGACTGGTGGATCAAAAGATCCGGAACTGGGTCCAGATGCCAGGGCTGCACCAGAAGATGATGATGTAGAGACGGAAACCAAATTTGTCGAGGCCAATATGGAGCAATGAGGATCAATTTGGCTCTCAAAACAGTGGCTTTCTGAATGACTTGTGGAATCAATGGAAAGGGAGGAAAAGCATAAAGAAGTCCCCGAGGCCAATCCTGGGTTAGAGAGTCTCTCAAGGGTTGGCCTGGAAGGGGAAAAAGTGTGAAGTAATCTGGGCACTTGCTGTTTTGAGGGGTAGCGAAAAGATCGCAACAACGGGTGCCCCACTTCAGAAAAATCTGATCCACTACAGATTGATTGAGAGACCACTCGTGAGGCATCAGAATAGATCTGCTTAGCCTGTCCGCCAATAGGTTGGACCTGCCGGGGATGTGCGTTGCTATCAGAAACCGCTGAGAAGAGATCGCCCATTGCCAAAGTCTGAGAGCTTCTCGACATAAGGGATAGGACCTGGTTCCGCCCTGTTTGTTGATGTACCAGACCACGGACATGTTGTCCGTCTGTACTGCAATAGTCCCCGTGGGAAGAAAGTCGTCGAGGGCTTGCAACGTTAAAAGCACTGCTCTCATCTCCAGGACATTTATGTGCAGGTGGTATTCTATGGGTTGCCACATCCCGTGGACCATCCTGCCCTGATAATGCCCCCCCCCACCCGATCAGAGAGGCATCCGTGGTGACTGTGGCAACTGGAGGAGGGACTACAAAGGGTCGGGCCTGATGGAGAAGAGGGGGTGATATCCACCATCGTAGATGAGCCCTGCGACTGTGTTACCAAGATTTCGTGTCTCATGGGCAGATCGTGGTACGACCACTGCGTGAATAACATCCACTGCAGGAGACGCATGTGGAAGCGAGCCAGTGGAAGAAGAACAATGGCCGCAGCCATTAGGCCTAGAACTTTCAAGACAAACCTGGCTTTGATCTTGTTGCTTAGTAACAGAAGCTGAACAAATTTCTGGATGTCCAGAATCCTTTGATCTGTTAGCCTGGCTAACATTTTGACGGTATTTAACTCTGCGCCTATAAAGGTGATAGATTGGCAAGGCAGCAGAGAGGATTTTTCGAAATTTACGGAAATTCCTAGTCTCTTGCAAAGCTGTAGGGTGTAGTCTCTGGACCGAAGAAGCTGATGCTTGGAGGTGGCGGAGAGGAGCCAGTCGTCCAAATAAGGAAACACCTGGAATCCTCGACGTCTCAGGTGAGCTGTGACCACTGCCATGCATTTGGTGAACACTCTGGGGGCTGAAGTGAGGCCAAAGGGCAGTGCCCTGAATTGGTAATGACTGGCTCCCAGCCAGCGGAGAAACCTTCTGGAGCGTCTGTGAATCTTTATGTGATAGTACGCATCTTGAAGGTCTATACAGCACATCCAGTTGTCCTTGCCCAGAAAGGGCAGAATGGATTGCAGCGTGACCATCCGGAATCTTGCCTTTTTGACAGACTTGTTTAGTCTGCTTAGGTCTAGTATTGGTCTCCAATCTCCCGTCCTTTTGGGGACCAAAAGAATCTTGAGTAGAAGCCGGATCGTAGTTGGTCTGCCGGCACTGTCTGGATGGCTCTTTTACCAGGAGTTTTGAAACTTCCTGTCTTGCCAAATCCCTTTGACCGGGTGAGATGTCTGGAAGGGATTGTAGAGGTACAGGAAACCTTTCGAAGGGAATTTTGTAACCCTCGGATATGATCGACTGTACCCACTTCTCTTGGGATAGGGATTGCCAGGCTACTGGGTACAGCGAAATTCTTCCCCCGACTGCCTCCAAGGGTGGACAGTCCGGCAACACCTCAGGGATGCTGAAAGGGCTTCTCAGGAAGAGACTCCCTGTTCCCCTCGTTCTGCGGACCCCCTGCCTCTAGGGCGGCGTCTATTATTGTTAGCCCCTCTGCCTCTGGGGGTAAACTGACCACGTGTGTCCGGTGTAGCTCCTTGGGCTTTACGGAACCACATCTTCCCCCCCTTCTGACCCTTGGGATATGGTCTAGAAGGAGTGGAAAACTGGACTCCAACGGCAGAAAGAGTTTTACCGTCCTGCTCACATCTGGTCAAAGTATCCTTCACCTGAGGTCCGAACAAAGCCGAACCGTCAAAGGGGTGTTGGTGAAGCACGCCTTAAAGGGGTCCGCAATTACACAGCCGCATCCAGGCTTGGCGTCTAAGAGCAACCCCTGTGCCTGCGGCCCTGCTCGCTCCATTGGCCGCATAAGATATGAGCCGCATGGAGGAGTTAGATATGGAATTCAGGATAGCAAGCTGTGAGGCCATCTTTTCCTGAGCCTCAGCAGCAGAAGGATCCTGGACAACTTCTCCCAGTTCCTTGAGAATATCTCGTTGAAGCCTGGTGAAGTGACAAAGGTAATTCAGCGAACGCATAGCAAAGGTCGCTGAAGAAAACATCCGCTTTCCATACCTGTCCATGGTCCTAGAATCCTTATTAGGAGGATGGACAGGCACTGAAGGATCCGCCAGTTCCTTCTTAGTGGCCGCCACCACCATAGCATCCACAGAGACACCTTTGGACAGGAACTGTTTATCCGAAGGGGCCGTGATGAACTTGGATGGTCTCCTGGGGACAGGTTCCACAGAATCTGGAGCCGCCCACGCCTTCCGAGCCACTACCTGCATGAGTGGGTCGAAAGGAGGAGACACCCAGGAGGTGGAGTGTCGGGATCCAAAAGCCTCCAGGTATACCGACTCATCCTCGGAGGGGTCAATGGAGGGCCAATTCCCCCTCTGTTTGAGGAGCTCAAGGATGTCTGAAAAGGAGACATCCTCAGAGGGGGACTGTGGGGAACCCTCCGACTCATCTAAGTCGGTATCAGATGCAGTAGACTCAGGGGAGTCTGTGTGTTTCCTCTTACACGTCCTCTTCCGAGGGGGTTCCCCTGCAGGATCAGGAGAAACCTCGGAAGAGGAGGAAATTCCCAGTGGGGAAACCTGGGGCGATGGATCCCTGGGCCTGAGAGCAAGAGGCTGGCAAGAGGCATCTGCAGGCACTGATGAGGGAGGAGCTAGAGGGATAGACCATTGACCAGGCTCAGAGGCCAGGACACTCCTCATCACCTCAAAGGCTCCTCTCCCCGGGAGACCGGAACACACCCGCTCCGAAGAAACAGGAATGGTCGGCTCCAAGGCGAGAAGGCTCCGAGGCCGATGTCGGCGCCGAGCTTACCAAAGCCGAAGCCCCGAGAGGGAGAGCGGGGTCGGACAAGGGTCCGAT
This sequence comes from Protopterus annectens, assembly GCF_019279795.1. Lineage (NCBI taxonomy): Eukaryota > Metazoa > Chordata > Ceratodontiformes > Protopteridae > Protopterus > Protopterus annectens. The sequence goes on from NC_056727.1 coordinate 859,498,540, forward strand.
GCCACTAGCCCCCTCGGAGCCGACAGTGGAAACCCGATGACCGGACCCCTCCAAGGAAGGTCTCAAGGAGGAGATCGGAGCCGAAGACGACGGAGCCGAAGGATGTATCGGCTCCGGCATCGAAACAGTCGCTGTCCCAAGAAGCTCCGGCTCCGAACTCTGGTGTGGAGTCGGAGGAGGAATCTCAAGAATCGGGGCTATAGCCGAAGTCTGTTGAGACGGGCTATGGAGCATTTGGGCCAGTGCCTGAGACTTCAACAGCCTGCTTACCACCCTCTCCAAATCGTGGTCAGACAGCCTGGAAGATCTCGAAGATCGGCTCCGATGGCTCCGCTCCGACAAAAGAGGAGACCCCAGAGCCGAGTGAATACTTAGTATCGAAGGGGACCGGGATCTCTTACGGGTCGAAGCCATGAAGTCCCTTGAACCCCAGATGGAGCCGAGGATATCTCGGCTCCGATGCTGGATAAAGTGTCGGCTCCAGCCGGAGCCGACAAGGCCACAGTAGTCAGGGTATCGGAGCCGGTCGGCACCGAACCCACTACTCTAACAGAAGAAGTATCGGCTCCGGAGCCGGAGCCACCGGAGGAGGCTTGGACACTGTAGCCTGAACCTTCGGTGGCTTAAGAGGTTTTCCTGCCCCTGACTTAGGAGGAGAACCTTCAGGTTTAAGTAAACCTCGGAGGATTAATTTGTTCCTCCTTTCCTGCAGGACTCTCTGGCTAAAAGCATGACACAACGCACAGGAGTCCTGCAGGTGCAAAGGCCCCAGGCAATAAACACAAGAAGTGTGACCGTCTGTCAGAGACATTTTCTGACAGCACTGGTCACACTTCTTGAAGCCTGAGACCTTGCCTTCTTTTGACATCCTAGAAGGGAAACACAAACAGTCCCAACAAACACACCAATTAATCCCTTACACAGACACACAGGAAGGGAATAACTTGGGGAACTAGGCCTGACTAAAACTTTAAACTGAAAACTATTATAAAAGTTTAAAAGGAAGGGAATAGGGTGGGCTGTAACTAAGTACAGGCTAATCTAACACTAAAGGGAAAAAATAAACCCCTAACTGAACTTTTTCTTCTTTAACAAGAAAAAACTTACCTCAGCTGGCAAAGGAGACCTCTTTCGCTAAGCGGCAAACGAGATCTGAGGTAGTTCCGCCTTGCATCATGGGATATAGGGTTGCCTCGAGCTGGTAAAAGGAGTTCTCGAGCTAAAGCAAGTGCCGAGTCGGAGCCGAGGATCGGCTCCGAACCCATCCAGCAAGAATGAAGGCGAGATTGACAACTTAACATTATATGTTATGTGTGTATTAAACTGCTGGTGCAGACATGTGTGTTAAACTGTATGTTATGTCGTGAGCTTCAAGAATGTAACCACAGTGTACCCTACTGGAAAAGAACAGAGTTAACGTGCAAACTCCAAGAAAATAAGTGGATTGTTTATGATGGTGTTTATCTCAGCTAGGAGACAGACTGTTTGCAGCTAGAAATTCTTTTGTTTGTCTGGAAACAGAAATAATTACAGGTTTCAAAGGTAAAAGTATTTAACTGTTTTATGACTTCCAGTTCCAGGCAAACTTCTGAGAGATAAGTATTTTTGACACAGAGGTGCTAAATTTTAAGCTTCTGTTAGCCTGGGAACTGAAGGCAGAGGTGACAAAGAATGATGCAATCTGAGATAATTCAGCAGAAATGTTTGATAGTGATTTAAGAAATATCTCAGAGAGTGAGTCTGTGCATTTTGTATTTGTCTTTGGCTCTGACAACATCGTCTCATCAGCACTTGTTTTGCTCTGTACGTAAGTCATTTAATAATGATAGGAATACAGTAAAGATTAGTTTAGATGTTTTCTGTATATATGTGAGACTGTCCTGCAATATTGTTTTAAACTATTTCCTGTGATTCTGAACTCTGTTGTCACTGTATTGAGCTATTGAGTATTGTCTTGTTCTTTTATTATTTATTATTAAATATATTTAAATGTTTTTAATTTTGACTGGTTTTAGTGACATTTAAGCTCTTAGTGTACTTGCATATATATTTGGTGACACTGTACAGGCCACTCTTAAATAGCCTTAAAAGTCTTGATCACACTTACCATTTGGATAATAGTAACATTATACAGTATAATTGGCCGCCCTTTGTAAGGGCCTTATATTAGCTGATAAGTTGTGGTTGGTGGCAGCTGGTACTACTATATAGTCTGGGCAGAAGGGAGCATGGCTAGTGGACCTGTGCCAGCCTTCCCCAGGAATTTCTGTGTGTTTGTATATAAATCAAATTTCAAAGTGTGTATATATATATATATATATATATATGTGTGTGTGTGTGTGTGTGTGTGTGTGTGTGTGTGTGTGTGTGTGTATCTGTGTGTATCTGTGTGTCCCTGCCCAAGCACTGGTTGGACAGAGAGGGTGCGAAAGGTTTTGGCTTGACCACTCAGCTGAGATCTGAACTCTATAGCTGTGCCAGTGGGGAGTCTTATTGGGGATCTGGAGAGAGAGGGAGAAACCAGCCCCAGACTGACTGTGATCTCTGTGTGCTCTTCAGGGAAATTGTACTATACCCTATGCATACTTGTCATCCTCCCAGTGTGCATGCCCCTCACTGGTGCTAGTGCTGAGGATTGAGGCTCCTTGATTACTGGGCCATTGCAGGGGTGTCACATTCAATTTGTTTGCCTTTTCTTCTCTGGAGACTCCCTAGCAAAAGACCCACTCATACAAGGGGCACTATCCTGGGGATCAGATATCCTAACCCAGCTGTGCAGCAGACCTTCAGCCACTCTATACCCTGAGACCAACAAAATTGTTTCTCCCTTGTCCAGCAAAGACAACCCTACAGCCACAGAGGATGTGTATAATTCCTGGTCCTTAGTAGCTTCCCAAAAAGCTACATAAGAGGAATCAAGAGACACTGAAGACTGAGCCACAGAGCCAAGTCGGCCACAGTAGAGTCACCCATTGGCAGCTTAAGCAGTGAGAGAGCTGGCCTAACACCCAAAGACTACCTAGCCGTTTTCCTCTTTTTACAGATAGGGGAATGAAGAACCGATGAGATCAGTAACTGCTCCAAGGCCCAGCTAAAAAGGAAGCTTAAAAGACACGTAGCATAACCTGTGAGAGTCAGTAAACCTAGTGGCAGAAAAATTAAAGATTTTGAGGTAAAAAATAAATTACATTTCTCTAAAACACAATATCATCTAAAAGTGTAGCTTTACATATAAATGCAGAAATTAAAATTATGAAGAAATTTTTTTTTTCCAATGTGTTGTCACAGAAGCATATACTATGAAAAACTCACCTACAATTCATGGCAATACATAAAAAACATTTTTCCTAGCATAAATTTTTTTTTTCACAAAAAAATGCTAATTTTTCATAAAAAAAATGAAGAAGTAAAAGGTTCTCCCCTGAAGGATACTCATCTGCCAAACCAAACATCAGTTCCATGAAGCCTGCAGAGGGAGCTCAGTTTGACAGCAAGAAAGCTGTGAAGCTTTGCCATCCAGACTGGCTTTTAATGTGACTCTTCCCGAGTCATTGTCAGTTAGGTATGCAAAAGGTGCCCTGAAGCTTTCAAGTTGATCAGTGGTTATATCCCGGGCAGGATATAATCCAGACAGCTTAGGTTGGTGCAACAGTGATTTAATGTTGAACATAGGAAAGATGGCAAAGTAAACAGACCACCGATGAGGGTTTTAATCAGACTGAGTAAATTGCAATTTTGCACAGACTGTTATCTGACCTTTTGTATTTCATAAATAGTTTTGATGTTTATTGATTAAATGTATTCCTTATTTTATTTATATAAAAAGAGCATTAGGATGTGAATGCATACACTTAAGTAACTTGAAAGATTATATCGCAGCAGAATGGTTCAAAAAGATTTTCAACAGAAAATAATTACACAAATGCTGTATTCACTGCATACTGGAAATGGATATTTGGATTTCAAAAGGTGTATTTTAGTATTCAGTGTTTAATTAATCAATATACTTTTGTGCTTTGTCAGTTTTCTTTGTTTTTCTCTATACTAAATGTATCAACCAAAGTGACTGCATTGTATGACTGTAACATAAAAGAGATGGGGTGCATGTGTGTATAAGTGTGGCTGCATGTGTTAGTGTACACAAAAATATGTGTGTGAGTGTGTGTGTGTGTGTGTCTTCATGCAGTATATGCTTGAATTTTGAATGTGTGTTTTGAGGGGAGTGTCATACCTCTACACTTCCCTAAACTGATGAGCACATCTTGCAATAATAGGGGAACACTAGACACCAGGGATAGTCATTCCATAAAGACACTTAAAATGATAATAGGACAATGTTTTGCAGCACAAAAGATGTGGGTTGGGGTAAACACTAGACATCAGAGATACCATTTATATTTTGCCATAAAGGAACTAAAAAGATAATAGGGCAATGTGTTGTAGCACAAAAGATGCGGGGTGGGGAACACTAGAAAACAGATACTTTTTCATATTACCTGAAGCCTTGGGAAAAAAAAGGCAAAGTAAAAGGGGAAAGGGTTCAAACCTTGCACAGTCAGCACACACCCAATTCCTTTGCAAAGGGTTAGTTCTCTCCACCACCATTAAGTATCAGGGTTGCTCTTAACATATTACATGAAGTCTTAAAAAAATAAACTTAGAGTAAAACGGGGTGAAGTGTCAAACCATGCACCCTTGGTACAGAAAGCAGCTTAGCAAGACAGTGCTATGGTAACTAAGGAGGTCTTGTGAAGCCATATTTTTTACATTATAAAAAGTATGAAACTCTAATGACTAATATTATTCATTGACTGCAACTGTCAGCGAGTAATGTGGGACAAGTCACATATAAGAGTTAACATCAGGAACATTCTGTAAAATCAGGGGCAGTTTTAAAATATTATCTGGACTCACTTAAAAGTGACTAGAGCAAGAGGTGTACCATCAAGATGCACTTTATAAACAATAAGAAGAATGAAACCTCTAAATTATTGAATGTAAGGACCTGTGATTTACAAAGGCAGGGACAAATATAAAGACACACTGGGGATATACTGTCAACTCAATGACAGATAAGAAGTATGTCAGTGTGTGTGTGTGTGTGTGTGTGTGTGTGTGTGTGTGTGTGTGTGTGTGTGTGTGTGTGTGTGTGTGTGTGTGTGTGTGTGAGGTGCCTCTGCCAATGACATGCATGGGGCGTCAGTGTTGACAATAATGGGATTTGCATTCACGGTAGTTACAAGCAACTCAGAAATGTGCAAATTAGCAAATAAAGAGGTCTTTCCACAGTGCAGCTAACTTGTCTTTGAATCGCATTTTACAACATTGCAGAAACAGTTTCATATGGCTGCAGTTCTTACCGCCAGCACTTCGATTCTTTCTGAATCCCCTGATGTTACTCTTAAATATTTTACTGGTATGTCAATTCTGTGGCACAGAAAGTAAAATCCAGATGTGGTTCATGTGATCTTGTTTTGATTAACAACTATGGCACTTGAAAAGCCATCTGTGGAGGGCTGGGAGAGAGTGGTTGATGCCAGCCTGTCCATCCTTGATATAAGTCCATTACAACACTCTTTTTTAAGGACTGGTTCAGAAGTGCATTTCATATGAACAGGGATGCAGAACTGTGACACAACAAAGTACTGATATGAGTAGAGATGTAGAACAGTAACCCAACTACAGCATGCTTGCACCCCAAGTGAGCACTATAGGTGTGATGAACTGTGCACCCACAATAGAGTAACTGGTACTGCACTGTGCTTGCTGGCCAACAGTGGGTAACATTAGAGGTCTAGCATACAAAAATCTTACTAGTCCACAAGGATGACACCACAATGAGAAAATCTTACGTATGAGGACTCCTTTCCTCATCCCCCTTCCAGAAGGTAGTCCCAGTCTAGAGAGCAAATTAGACTTGTAGGCCAGGGAGAAAGGAGGACTGTGGGGTGTGAACTTTGGTCAGAGTAACTGCCCCCACCAAAAAATAACACCTACAAATGATTTATCAATATGATAGCATGAAATCTGAAACGTCACTTACATGACTATTACAGGATAATCACACTTTGAAATCCAAGAATTTTCTGAATGCATATGATTAACAATCTTCTTTAGTTGGCAGTTCAGTGGTTAAAGATTGTATTTTACACCTTAAGGCTCCTGGCTTCATTCCGGACCTATAAAAAGACTGCATACTGTCTGCATTTTGAGTTTTTCCACATACCTTTTTTGTCTCTCTCAGTTATCCATAACATGCTGACTGCCTAATCCAGGGATTTATCGTTTTCATTGAGTTCTAGTTTATGGATATGGCTGGCAAGGGTCCATGAAAGAAGAGTTTTATTACCTTGTGAACAGCAATATGACTGAACAGTTAAGTAAATACATGTTCAGCTATGAGCATGATTAACATATATAAAAGACAATTACATCTTTTTAAACACATTCAGAAGAACAGAACACAGCTGCATCTTCTTCTTCTTTCGGCTTTTCCCGGTTAGGGGTTGCTACAGCGGATCACCTGTCCGCTCATGATTGGCAGTGGAGTTTTACACTGTTGAGTTGTCAGCCTGGTGCCCAACCTTCCTCAGAAGGCACTGAACACAGCTGGATGCAAAGCACAAAAGCATATAGTAAAGTAGTGAGAACAGTGAAACTAATTTTGCATCACTTTTGTATGAGCTTAGAAATTTAAAGAAATAGAGAAAATGCATTCATCTATTCCGACTCATTGTCAGGACTCTGCTCTTGTCAGGTGATATGCACCCAAACCTTGGTCCTACCACTATTCCTAACACCCTACAAAATATCATACCCTATTCTAATCAGCCATCCATGCCAACAAAAAAAATCTCCTTGCATTCTATTAATACTCGAAGTATGCTCAACAAACTAAGTCAGTTTCATGCTTGGATATCTCTTCATACCCAGAAATTATCTCTGTCACAGAAACTTGGCTTAAACCTCAAAACCAAGACAAAGACATTCTTCTGCCAGGTTACAATATACTTCACCAAGGTCACTTAAAGAAAAAAGGTGGAGGTGTTGCTTTAGTTTACTTTAACTACCTCACTCTCCCTTCCAAAAGAACCAATTCCCTCCTTTACACCTGCTGAAATACTAATAGCAAACCTTAAACCCAATGACTTTACTACCATCACAGTAGTAGGTGTATACATTCCACCAGGGGACAACATCCTCTTAATGGAAAATATACTGTCATATCTCTCACTAAATTTCCCTAATGAAACTATCCTTCTTGAGGACATAATCATTAATTGGCATAACCTTAATAATCCAAACCCTCCACAACACATAAACCTCCATGGATTTATACAACTAATCTCCAGACCTACCCATACTAATAACTCTCATTCTTCAAGCTCCTTGATAGATTGGATACTTGTTTGTAACCCCAGCAAATACCATAACCCTGAAACTCTGACCTGATGCCCTGAGCGACCATTCACCTATAAAAGTGCTATTACACATCACCCACCTCCCCATACCACACAGGTTTATCACCTGCCACAAAATTTCAACCTTTAACCCAGACACTTTTAAAACCATCCTCTTTAGAATTAACTGGAATTTCCTTACTCAGCTCCCACTCAACGAAGCAGTAATTGCCTTCAACTCAACTTTCCTAAATATTTTAAATTCTCTAGCCCCACTGTGAAACATTTGATTAAATGCAAACATTTCACCCTGGCTAACTAAATCCACCTGTGCCCTTATGAAATCCAGAGATAGGGCATGGAAAACATGGGTACAAACCAAACTTCCAGCTGACCTCCTAAAGTATAAAGAATTTAGAAATCAGACAAAAGAAACATCAATAAAGACAAAAAAGACTCATTATAATCCCCCCAAAACATTAAAATCTGATCCAAAATAATTCTGGAATGCTATAAACCCAATACTACATCCAAGTAACCCAACTTCACCAAACTCATGTCCTGACAAGTGGCCTGAAGAAACCGCCAATACCGTCAACACCTACATTATTGAATCCATTTCCAAACTATTTAACCCCAACCTCTCAAACAACAACACTTCACACCTCTCTATACACCCCTCAACCACTATCTTAGTAAACTCCTTTGCTCTCAAACATGTCTCCACTGACTATATCAGAACTCTACTCTCAAAGCTCAAACCATGCTCTGTATCAGCAGACAATATTCCTTCTTACTTTCTCCGGTTTGCTGCACACTCCCTTGCTATGCCTGTATCTATACTAATCAATCACTCCATTTCTGAGTCTAAAGTTCCTTCTATCCGGAAACAGTTTTACACTCTTCCTATTCATAAAGGAGGTAACTCCACAGAAATATCTAATTTTAGACCTATCACTATTCTCTCCCCTCTCTCCAAAATCCTTGAGAAATGTATACATAAACAAGTTATGCATTATCTCTTACAAGAAAAATTTCTCACTCCAACACAGCATGGCTTCTGTCCCAAGCATAGTACAACCATAGCTCTACTATAGTTTCTCATCATCTTAGCCCTGGCTAAAGATAATCACAAACTCATATCCTGTTATTCCTTGAACTTTCTAACGTTTTTGACCCTGTAAATGTTTGACTTAGTAAACTTATGACCTAAACTTCTCCCCTGATACAGTTGCATGGTTCTCTAGCTATCTCTCTGATAGGCTGCAGTCAGTATGATAGGACTCAGTACTATCTACCCTTCTCTCAGTAAGAACTGGTGTTCCCCACGGTTCCATTCTTGGACCTCTACTCTTTAATATCTTCACCAACTCACTCCACTTCTCTTGTCCTCAGTCTAACATTATCCAATATGCAGATGACTCTACAGTCATAACTATTGATAATTCCCCCTTAGAACTCCTAAGAAATACTCAGACATCTTTCAACTCAGTAGAGACATGGCTCACTAATAATCAGGTCATCCTCAACCCTAAAAAAAAAAATACTACTCTTTCTACCTAAATCTGCAATCCACATTAAACTTTCCTTCTTCATAAGGTCCCTAAACAATACTCCTACAGAAGTCGAAACTAGCACAAAACTCCTTGGCATTACCATTGAAGACCAACTAAAATTCAATCTTCACATTAACAATTGTATCATAAAACCCACCAAAAGCTAGAACTACTGTACAGGAACAACAAATTCCTAACTACTGAAGCTAGGATTTCTCTTACCCATGACTACCTTCTACCATGCTTAACCTATTGTTCGCAAATACTCACAAATCTGAACTCCTTCCGACTTATCAAATTAGAATCAACCTACCACAAAAAAGCTAGATTTGCAGCTCAGCAAACATATAAATATCACCACTCCCTCTCTCTAAAATACCTGACCTGACCCGAACTACCTCACCTGTTCCTACAATTTCATCTGCCCAAGTCTATCTTCTCTCATCTTTCACTACTCCCCTAGTAGACTTCTCCAAATCTCAACCCAAGACCTACTAAAAATCCATAAACCCAAATCCAACACAGGGTGCAACTTATATAGCTACCATCCCTCTATTGCATGGAACAAATTCCATTAGAAATAAGGTCCCTGACTCACCCCAAACAATTTAAGCTAGCAACCAAAGTAAAAAACACTGGTTCTGCCAAAGTATTCACCCTCCCTGATTATTACCTACCTTTTATAGTACAGTCAAACTACCTTACTAAAACTTACCATTAACTACTTCATCCTATGCTTCCTATCCAACCTCCAAAGCATCTTCTCTACTCTGCTCCCTGAAATTCTTATGTAACCTTTTAAGTTTCTGTTACTCTGCATACAAAACCTTATGTTTACTCAGCTCTCTTTTTAAACCAAAACATACAACTTATTCTACTTTTTTAACATTCACCTTTTTGTTTATAGTATTGTTTTATCTGTCAACAACATACATGTATGTAGCTTACGTATTTTGACTACCAAAATTCTCTATTGCTATTTTTATTGAAATGTATCTGTATTGTTATTTTTATTGCATTGTATATCTTTGGAGCTTTTCTCCCCGGGCTTCCTCTGAAAAAGGGCAATCGCTCAGCAGGACACTCCTGGTCAAAAAATGTAAAATAAAATAAATCAGTCTGTGATGATGCTGTTTATGTAACTGCACTTATTTAAGTATGACTTCTTGAACATATGCACAGCTTTAAGGAAGATTTTGTTGTTGAGCTATTAGGAACAGTAGTTTTTGATCACTAAGCAACACTCAAAAATTCACTATGGATATTTAAAGACAGCCAGTGTGCAGTTTCCTAGGGTTAATAGTTAATGTTTTCTGAAAGCATACAAGCTATTTTTTTACATCTAGGAGGGCATTATTATTATTATTATTATTATTATTATTGTCATCATCATCATTTATTTACATTTGTTGACCAAGATAGGCCAAATGGGCATAGTAGCCACTTTAAATTAGCAGAGGCCCAGAGAGAAAAGCCCCACATGGCAATACAATTCGAGTACACATAATTTCATGGCAGTAAAAAATTAAAATTATAATTATAATTATAAAACTTCTGGAATGTACAAGGTCAAGTGACAGTCATACTAGAAAGAAATAAGAACATGTAATGTACATGAATGGACAACATATATTTAAAGAATTTATACATAGCATATACAGTTAATAGGTGTGTTGCAGTCAGAGTAGAAGAAGAGTATGGATACAGGGGGTTTCCTGTGTGGAAAAGAAAACAACAATTGTGGCTTGAAGACAGTACATCAATAAATTCAAGAAATTAAGTATTAGCTGTACAAATGTTTAATTCACAAATTTCTCTCCAAGTAAAATAAGTAGTAATTTCTCAAGTAAATGAAAATGTAATTATAGATGTTTGTGCACAGTTAACACTGGAAATGGCACTGACAGATCAAGGATTGTCTTAGATGTTGTTTGAGTTGTAACTTAAAAGTTTGTGTTTTTTTAATTAGCTTGAGGGGTGGTACTTGGTTCAACATCTTAGACACAGTTTGAGTACTGTGTATCCCCTGCTATATTTTGAGATTTAGTTTTGGTTGGTAGAGATTTATCTACTGACCTTATATTTCTATTCGGGTTGTAGGGCTATATTAGAGATATGAGGGTGAAAGATAAGAAAGGAACAGACAGCAATCAGTGTAAGTGAGAACACCAGGTGTAGTATGTGCTTTAATATGGGTAACCTTATTTTTAAGCTAGGTAATGCCTGTGGGTGCAGCTGTTCATTTGAGACAATTGTTCCTATTTGGTGGGTTAAACTTCATGTTTTGAAGATGTACATAGTTCTGGGTGTTTGTTCTAAGTCAACAGAGGATGGGGGTATACTGATAATGTATTTAGTTTTTTTTATGAAGGTTTTCATTAAAACAAAAGGTCTTGAAAATGTGACATAGGTTCAAATGGAGATGCAAATAAAACAACTGTAGAATGGAACAGCCTACCAAGCATTTGTGTATGCATGTAACACGAAAGTTGGAAATATACATTACAAAAATCTGTCAAATATAAAAGGTGTGAACAATATCTTTTTATCATAATGACCCTGCTATCAATATTATCTTGGACTGTAAATAGCTTTAGAATTATAGACAAAAGGAAAGACTACTGAGTTATATTAAGAAATGCATAGTACAAATAGCAGTGCTGCAGGAGACACATTTAGAAAGATTTGAGTGTGTGAGTTTGACAAAGAAAGGATTTTAGGATGGATATTCAGCAGAATATCATAGGTAAAACAAAAGGAAGTAATTATAATAACTACTAGAGAGGCTCCAAAAGTGACCCAAGAGGGAAAAAAGACACTAATGGTAGATTTCTGGTACCAAGGGCCTATTGGCAAGGGAGGAGGATTATGCTGGCATGTATTTGTATTCCACCAAGAACTGTTATTATGGAACTTAAGCAAATGTTGGGAGAAATAATCACCTTTCAGCATGGAATATTACTTATAGGTGGGGACCAGAACTTGATTAGCAATAGTGAGGATGTATCAGGGGACTGGGAAGGGAAAATATAACAAAAGAGGGTAGATTTCTGAAGGAAGAGGGTAGATTTCTGAAGGCGTTTATGAAAATACTTGGTATGGAAGATGTGAATTCAGTAGTAGGAACATGGACACGATTTACGTATTATTCCCCAAGGTACAATAACTGGGCTAGACAGAAATTATATTTCACAGGAACATGTGCACTTAAGTGAAAGCTTCCACAGACAAACAATAATTCAGACAAATGATGCACCAATAAAAACTGAGATAAAAATTAAGGTAAAATGTAAGTAAAAATGAGTCACTGATGCTTTCCCACAAATCTGTTAAAAAGACAGGAATTTAAGGAATGGTTGGTTGAAATTATTAAAGAGTTATTAAGGAAGCTAGCAATATCTTTAAAAGTTATAGCTAATCAGTGGGATAAAACAAAAATGGAGTTTAAAAACAGTATAGAAATAAAAGAGGAATAGATATGTTTAAGAAGAATAGGACTTATTTAGAGAGACTGACAAACAAGTATTGCAGAATAAGAGATATCTCACTAGGGTTTATATTATCTAATTGAGAAGGCATTACAGCGAATGCCTCTTCATCAACCCTTAAAGAACGAAGCAGCAGTTATGTGAACGGCCAAATCAGCAATTTTTTTTCCTAGGGAAAAAAAATGCTTGGCCATCAGCATGAATTTGCCCCTTTCCCCACTGTAGTGCGATCTCAGAGTTGGTATATTTAGTTAGGGGGTAAAACCCCCCACTGTGAAGTGTTGTTAGTGACATTTCATTTCTGGCCGGATCAGTGATTTTTTTCCCTAGGAAAAAAATTGCTGATTTGGCCGTTCGCATAATTGGCGGTTCGCTCTTTAGGGGTCGGTGAAGAGGCATTCACTGTAATGCCTTTTTGATTTGATAATATAGCTCCATCTCGCTGAACAAGAAGACTTGCCAAAAACTAAACAGAAAACAAAAAACTATCTGGATAATATGCATGAGTTTAGAAAGACTGCTATTAAGTAACTATTTTTGATAATAACTCCATAGCATAAAAACGTTTAGCACAATGACTTAAGCAACAAAAAGTAGAAAGGGTCATTGCTTAATAACAAGAAAAATAACCAAAGATCTTGTAGAGGTATTACAGATATTTTAGAAATTTTACGACCATGTGTATAAAGCACAGACATGTGCAAATTAAGAAAAGAGCACACATAGAAATGTTTATGGATGACTTAATTATGTCAAGGCTACAGGTAGACGATGCTAACAACTAACAGTTAAAATAGGAGGGGATGAGATAAATACAGCAATGTTAACCAATCTTCAAGAAAGACTACAAGAACAGATAGTTTCTCTGTGGAAGTTTGGAAGTTAGGATGGAAGAAAATAAGAAAGATCTGGAAGATTTTGTTTAACAGTATTTTAAAAGGAGGGAAAGTACCAACAGCTTAGAAGAAAGCTGTGATGGCCATGTTACCTAAAGACCCAGCTTCATATAGACCCAGTTCCATTTTAAAGCATGATTATAAAGTGTTTATGTCTATATTAGCTAAAAGAATGGCAAAGGGGTTGCCAAAATTTCTAGTTATGGATCAATATGGTTATGTTGAGGGGAGGCAAACATTTGACAACATTAATAAACAAATGATGATCCAGAATGAAGCAGAATGTAAGGAAAATACCATAGCTGTTGGTGGGTCTTGATGCAAGAAAAGCATTTGACAGAGTAAGCTGAGATTTTATAAGTATGGCAATGGAAGCATTTGCATTTCCTGATACAATAATAAGGTTAATTATAAGGTTATATGAGGGACCAGAGGCAAAAATTAAAGTGAGAGGGATCCTCTCTGATTAGCTGAGTTTGAACAGAGGAAGTAGGTGGGGGGAGGGAGGTCCTCTTTCCCCTTTGTTATTTGCTTTATATTTAGAGCCATTGGCAAAGAACATAAGGGATTCCAAAATGCAAGGGTATAACTGGTATGGTAATTAAGAAAAGTTAGCTTTATTTGCAGATGATATAATTTTGTACCTGATAAATCCAGAAAAGGACATCTTGGTGTTGTGGAACATTTTGAGACAGTTTCAAGTCATTAAGGATATAAAATTAATGAAAATAAAACAAAGGCCATAAATTATGTACCCACATATAAATTAGTTAAGCAATACCCGTATTTATGGGAACACAATAAGATGAAATATGTAGGAGTACAGATTAAAAAGGCTTCTGTTATGGCAGCTATGGGTATGTAGGAATAGACTAAATAAAAGATAATACATACACCGAGAAACTGGAAGCTCTTGTTTATGGATGAAAATGTTTTTAGTCCCTTTTAATTTTATATGCAGGCCAGGCATAGTGTTATCAACCAGAGGATAAGTTGATGACAATAATAAATGAGTTGAAGGAATTTAACTGGGAGGGGACGACGGCAAGAGTTAAGTGGGATAAGCTGATCTTTCCAATAGAATAAGGTGGTTTAGGATTACCTGATTTGAAGGGACACTTTAGAGTTACACAGTTAAGGCTGAAATACATAACACAAGCAGAAGGTTATAATTCAAAATGGAAAGGGATGATGATGAAGCAGGGGGAAGTTCAAGAAATAAAGACAGAGTGGGATTTTGTATGCAGATTCTTAAGGAGAATGATAACCATACAGACTATTATATTCATAAAGTAGCAGAAATTATTCTAAGAACTAAGCCATCACGAGCTTGGAAAAAGAAGATTTTTGACAATAGGTATGACAGCAAACAGGGGTACAGGAAAGAGGCAAAATGGGTATCTGCAATTTCCTGGAGAAAAAAAGAGCAAAGAAACCAAGGGATCAAATAACTAGAGAGGGAAAGGGTAAGTGGGGTGAGGCCAAGAAGACATTTGGACTGCAGGCTAGAGACTCCCTTCAGTACCAATGATTGATATTAGAGTATAGGCAACAAGAAAGAGATAGGAGAATCTTAAGTAAAAAAACTGTTCTGGTGGAGTTTTTTTTTCCGAATCTAGAACAGAAGCTAGTGTTAAAAAAGGAGATAATTAGTGGGGCATATAACATATTGCATAATAACTAAGAATTAATCAGAGGAAGTTAGAAAAGGCTTCACTTCACTTTATTCTTGACTTCACTTGACTTCACTTTACTCTTGCAAGTCTCACTGTTCATATTTCTCTTTTCCTCTCAATATCTGACCCTGTCTTCTAGATAAAGATATCTTGTAAAAAACTTTTTACTAGTATATTGACTATATCATATTGACTGTTACCTGTCTATACTGTTTAAGATGTTTTAGCCTTCTACAGGCACAATGTACATTTTCCAACTCATTGTTAATTGATGTACAATATAAAGTACAACCTATCCTAATTGTATCTTAATGTAAAATACATAGTGCTATGTATCTGTAACTGTGAATTTGTATTTTATTAATCTGTGTTTTAATGTGGAGCTTTTCTCCCTGGGCTTTCACTGAAAAAGGACTATGTCCAGTCGGACTTTCCTTGTAACCAAATGTAAAATAAATAAATAAAAAGATTGGAAGTGAAACTGGACAAGCAATTTACAAGAGAATAACAGAAGGCATATTTATGGCTTCCAAATATGAAACAAAGTCCAGAAGGTTTAGGATCTTTGCTTGGAAGTGTTTGCATAGGTATTTTCATACTCCAAACAGACCTCAAAGAATTTTTTTCTTCATGTAGATTGGAAATGTTGGTGATGGTGAAGTAGAGGTAACTGGGAATATATGTTTTGGGAGTGTAATAAGTTGCCAGATTATAACAATTCCTGTTAAGAGTACTGTGTCAGAAATATAGCTGACTAGACAAAATGAGGCCTTATGAAGTTTTAATTCTGTTGGCTGCCAAAAAAGCAATTAGTATATAAAGGAAATCAAAGTTTAAACTGACTGTATTTGAAGTAATGAACATTATAAAAAGAGATAAAAGAACTGGAAGAGAGAGCTTTAGAAAAGGGAAGGAGCACATTACATAGAAATAAATGGAAATTGTGAGAACAATACATGCAGAATAATGCTCAGGAAGAGGAGGAGTGAGGTGTACAGGACGGCATGACATCAGCAATTTATGTAATGTTGAAATGATGATGATGGTTACAAAGAAAGAAAAGATATGTGATGTATAATGTATGTAAAATTAAAATGTTAATATGGTTTGTTTTCTTTTCTGTTAATGTATGCTTGCCTATGTAAAGGCATTTAAAAAGTTCACTGTGGATATTGATTACTGTGATATATTAGTATTCAGAAATTTACTAAATTAAGTTAAATGTCTTTTCTTTGCCTAGCCTAGCACTTCACCTGTGGATAGGGTCAGCTGAATGGTAACACACGTGGCAATAGTGATGTGTATAAAGCAATCCTGTTTATATGGCAGCAGCAGCCCTAATTTTAGTTGTTTATAAAAAAGCACATGCACTGGTACAATCCCCATAGTGTTAGCAAAAAAAAAAAAAAAAAAAAAAACATGACATTTCTGTTTTACCTCAAGGCACTTTTGTATTTTCTCCAGTTGAGTGTTGTTCATTTGAAGCATTTCAAGGACACCTGCTGTTATGGTTGCCTTCAATGCATTTGGATTGTGTGCAGTACGCATCATTAGTTCTCTCCAAGTTTTGTCAACCTGAGCAAAGAGCTTTGCTTCTGTTGGAAGCTGCCTAAATTGATAAGAAAATAATAGTTGTTATTGCTGAACTAGTTTTCCAAAAAATTATGTATATCATTTTTGAGGTCACATTGTGTTTACAGATCATGATTGTTTTAAAAATACCTGTTAAACCAAAACTGCTTGATAACATTGCTCAAATAATGAAACATATTTATCTGAAAATCTAAATCTGAGTATGCTTATTCATGCAAGTAATATAAGCAGTTTTGCAATAGCTACATCAACACTACTGAATTGCATGTATATTTACCCTATCCAATTCTAAATTATTTTCACTGCAAGAGCCTTTTAGAGAAAATGCAAGATACTTTTTTTGTAAATATATGTACTTTGCTTTTTCTCTGACATGCAATAACCTCTGAGCAACAGGATGACTTGCCTCCCAGCAAACCGATGTTTTTAAAGCTTGCTCATCTTCTTGGTCTGTGTATATCTGAAGACTGCTTTCTCTTCAACAGCTAATGTGTGTATGTGTAAGGAAAAATTATGCAGTGTATATAAAATGTTTTGGTTCTAGCAGCTTGACTTGTGCTGAACTTTATTATATTGTGTATATCCGTGCCTGACCTGTGCTCTTTGCCTGAATGCATTGATATGACAACCAGAAGTTTTGCTGCCGACAGAGAAGAGAGCTGCTGCTAGCTCCAAATACTGCTTTCTTTGAGACTGCCAAATTAATTTCTTAGTAGAATAGCAGAAATAATAAAAGACTATAGTTTGCAGACAATTGATAATAAACATGTTTCAGATTATTTCTGCTGATGTCTCATGTCTCCTTGTCCATCTGTGCTATCTGTATTGTAATTAATTACCTTGCCTCAGAACTGTAGTAATAACCCAAGAACAGCACCTAAGTTTCTCTACCCTTGTGAGTTTAAGCTGAGGTGAGCAGCATGTGCTTTGTTGGTTTTAGGGGCAAAACTTTCATATTTCTGCAAGCCCTCATGCTGTCTGTGGCATGCCTTATAGCTCAGGTCTTTTAACTTATTAGGGAGACAAGCATTCTGATTATGGATTCCTCTAACTACCCTGCCTGTTATGTGTGTGCTACAGGAGAGGATTACGGGAGGGACAAATATGACTTTGCCCTGAGCCCCCTGACAATTTTCATTATTAACTTCCTTGCTTTCTGGCTTCACTCTGTTCTTATCAGTTTTCTGACAGACTGCAGCAAACTAACAAAATGTATGCTGACTACTCCACTTTATACCCATTACTCTAATTTTGCAGTCAAGTCTTCAACAGCGGCTTCTTGTCCTCTGCTTTGCTTTGAAGATAATGGCTTCAATTTTCACTCTCTTATTTGCTCAAATACAGCACAGTACTGAACCAGTAACAGGCTAGCTTCCTGAAGCATGTCAGCAGTTTAGTAATCCAACCACTATGGCACTTGAATGTTTGCAATACCACTACACACAGCAATAACTTGCAATTTAAGTGTTGTCAGAGAAAGAACAAATGAAAATTTGCAATTTAAGTGTTGTCAGAAAAAGAATAAATGAAAACAGAAATAAGAAAGTTGGCTGATTGATTATGTATGCCAGTAATTATAATGCAGGTTAGGCATATCCCATTCACATTCACCCAGAGTTGGACCATGGTCAAATGAGGTCCTTGGCAGGGTAATGGGTCAGGCTCCCACTTGCCGCACCCACCCTCCTGGCAGCCATTCCCGTGTCCCATTACTTGGCTATTTTCCCCAGCTACCATAAACACTGTTCAAACCTGTCAGTGGGTATAGTGTTTTCTTCTTTACTTCTACAATGATTACAGATATTTTGATTTAATTTACAACTTTTATTTCAAATTTTATAACACAAACACTGACAGCCATTTCCTAAACAAAACAATACAGTCTCATAATGAAAACAGACTTGGCATGAACAACAGTAAACTTCTCTGCCCTTGAAACTCACATTCAATCAAACTACACTGAAACCCGCATTCACAGAAAATGCATCTGGCCAGTGGCGGATTACGTTTAGTTTTGGGCTGTTTTCCATGGGCACCTTGCACACATTTTTAAGACCATGTGTTCTTTGATTCACCTTCTTGATTGTATTAAATTATATTCCTTGTGTAACACAGCACCGCTTGTTAGTGTTTTAAATTTGTAGCTTTGAACATTTGTCCGGTAAGCAATAAAACAAATGTATGAACCAACAATGATAAAGCTACTCATTTCATAACCTTAAAGGACACTCAAGTTTTTGTCATTACAATCCACCGATATCAGTTAATATTCACAGTTTCTTCAGAAGTAAAAGTCATCTGAATAATTCCACACTAAAGAGAACTACAGCTAATGAACAGGTTGTTGCCAGCAAAAAAACATTGCATTATAGTGTCTCATCTAGAAATTCAGTGCCTGCTGCCCTTGAAGAATAAATTGCCTATGTTACATTAACAAAACATTGTGTGCTGGCAATATTGCAATAGGGAATGGCTGGCAAGCCAACAGGTTCATAGTTACTAGGCATCTCATCCAAAGGAGGATACACTCAGGAGTGCAGCAACCCCGTCCTGACTAATGCTGCAGAGTAGTGTCAGCAATCAATCTTTCTGCTGGGGAAAGGGAACCCACAACCTTTTACACCAAAAACAAGTGTGCTACCTGTTGCATCACTGACACTGAATGGAAAAGCTTTGAAACTCCATGACTGACATTAACAGTCTTGTAATCCTCACTGATAAACAAAAAAAAAAAAACAATAATAATAAAATTAAAGGAGATCTGGCAGTTACTGTGGAGGTTTCACGTATTTGCCTGCCCTTAGTTATTAAGGTTCAGGCCTTGCCTCTGAGCAGTCACTTAACTAGACTGAGGCATTTTCTTCCCAGCCCAGCTTCAACTTAAATCTACTGCACAGGTTTAGATGACAGACGTTAAATCCCCTGCTTGGCTTTAGATGACATTAGGATATTGTCCTAAGAAGAAGGTTTTTGGGGCTTATGAAGGTCACGAGATATGGAAGTTCTCACATGGGGTCTTAATTCTCAGTGTGTTTACAGAAGGATCTCATAGGGTTTTTTACTTATGGAATATATATTTGTTTATGTTTAATGCAAAGCTGAGGCCCTCAGCCAACATGCTCCCCCAGCCAAAACAATCTCTAGGCAGCTGCCTAAAAGTTGCCTAGTGCTGGATCTGGAGCTGCAGTTACCCACCAGTAAGTTGCATCCTTCAGTTTTATTCATATATTTAAGAGATGGAGAAACAGATAACTGCAACAGATGAATAAATGTTCCTGTGCAGATAGACTGTAAGAGACCCAGTTTTCCAAGCAGTGGGCAAGTTTGCTTTCATTTTTCATGACTGAAGAGTTTGTTTACAATGTAGGTGTGTATTAACTTATGATTACTTAAAAACAAATAGAAGTAAATGTTCTCTGACATGAACAAAGTGTGAAAAATATACATTCTGTATCTAGTAAATATATTAATATACTGTTACCTCTGAAGTGATAACTGCAAGATACATTTAATGAGGGAATTCCTGAACAAATGAGTTTAATTCACAAACTATCATTTATTGCTTATTAGTAAAAGCACTATTGAAAAGAGGCAACCTGAACTCAGTTCCTGATTTAATCAAAAGTAAGAAAATTCATTATCTAGATTCCAGTTCACCTGTGTCACTAGTGTTTACATGTATCAGTTACTTACAGGTCGTTCTGTCTGATTGTTCATTAACTCCCTGTGAACTCCAAATGATGTGTATTTTGAGGGGGCTACATTTTACGCATATATTACTGCCTAAGAGGACACCAGGTAGACAAGTAATATGCACTCTACAAGTGTATACTTATTCACAGCTCTGGAAAAAGCTAGCAGTAATGTACAGGAAGTTTCACCATATATGAACATTTCATAGTCAATTTTGCATACTTACTTACCATTTTAATGTGTGCCATTTTAAGTGTATTGCTTTTCTCCCACCTCCCAAAAACATGCTGGCTGGATAAACTGTGTGTGTGCATGTATGTGTGTACATATGTACAGTTCATCTTTAGCGAATGAAGTACTGAAAGTTAGAACTGTAGTAGATCTAACCCAACTGAAACTCAGCAAAATGAAAAAGGAACAAAATTTCCTCATCCAAGACGTTCACCCTGCAACAAACTTCAGCCATATATTACTGCTATAAAGGTAGTGTCATGGGAAGGATTTTTTAATGTAAGCTGTAGAGTTGGGGTTAATGGCAGGGTTAGGGTTAGCACATATACATACTTAACCCTGCTCATGTCCCTTATCCCTGCCTTACATGTTACCTTACAAAAAACATTCCCGTAACACTACTACTACCGTATTTCTTTGAAAATAAGACCTAACCAGAGAATAAGGCCTAGCATGGTTTTCCAGGGTGGTCATGATATAAGCCCTACCCCAAAAATAAGCCCCAATTAAGATCGTCAACAACACACGACGGACATGTTGAATTATAAAATAATATTATTGACACCCATTGACTGAGGTTATCGTACTCTGCCCGCCATTTTCGGATCATTCGGACACCCAACTTCTTCTCTTTGCAGAAAGTTGTAAGATTCTTTCCCTGACAGCCCTCCATGATTCTTACTGTAACCCTAATCATCACTCACACTTGACGGTTGAGAACCTTGGCCCATAAACACTGGAAGGTGTACTTTGATCAGTCAAAGTACAGACAACCCGCATAAAGCGTGTGCACTTGATAAAGAATGGCTGTGGTTGTGTCTTACCTTCTTAACCGGCGCCATTTTGTGTTGCCACTCCAGTCTCGTAAGTCTTCTATTAACCCCCCCCAAGACAAGATGAGTGCAAAAAAGAAAGAGCTATTCCATCGAGTACAAGAAAGGAATCATGGAGGACTCCCAGGAAAAGAATCTGACTGCTTTCTGCAAAGATAGGAAGTTAGATCTCCGAATGGTCCAAAAATGGCGTGCAGTGTACGATAACCTCAGTCATCAGGCCAAGGGAAATGCTAATAAGTGCAAGTGTGGATCAGGTCGGCAACCATTATTTCCTGAGCTGGAAGACATCATCTGTGAATGGATTGCTAACAGGAGAGCAAAGGCTTTGGTTGTGCGCAGGGCTGATATTCAAGCATTTGCCCTTGCAATGGCACCACAGTTAGAAATATCCCCAGAAGAATTCAAAGCATCACAATATTGGCTGGATGGCTTCCTTCAGCGATATGAACTGTCTCTAAGAAGATCAACAACACTGTTCAAGCTGGAAGATACTGAAGTTATTAAACGTGCACTTGCGTTCAAGTCCTTTGTTGATGGCATTGACTTTTCTAAATACCAACTCGCCAACATGATTGCTATGGATGAAACTGCAGTGTTTATGGGCCAAGGATCTCAAACAACAATTGATCAGAGGGTTGCCTCGTCAATCTGCATTCCCTTCACTGGTGAGTTCATGTATTACCTGTATTTTGGCAATTCGTATAGATGGAAAGAAAACCCCACCTCTAATCAATAGTAAGGGCAAGAAAGATAAGACTGAACGTGTTTCAGGCATTTACATTCTTGAAACCGAAAAAGCCTGGTGCACAAAAGCAGTTATAAGGAAGTGAGTCGATGTAATGCTGCCACTTGTTTTGCGAGGTGGCGAAAGAGGTCTGCTAGTCTGGGATTCAGCCAGCACTCACCACGCTAAAGAAATGAAGAAATTCCTTGCACAAAGAAGAATAGATCAAATAATAATTCCTGCAGGAATGACTGCCTATCTCCAGACTCTTGATATTGCAATAAACAAGCCATTCAAGGACCATTTGCGCTTGGAACTCAATGACTACACTGAAAATAGAACTATCTCCAGACTCTTGATATTGCAATAAACAAGCCATTCAAAGACCATTTGCGCATGGAACTCAATGACTACATTGAAAATAGAATGGAGAGAAATCAGCATGGAAACTTTGCGAAGCCTAGCCTGCAAAAGGTTGTGACCTGGGTGAAAAATTCATGGGATAAAGAAAGCTGTGTTGCCAATGCACTACAAGCAGGCTACTTGGACAAGCACTGCTCATTTAAGGAGAGCTCTATTGTTTGGCATGACAGATTGGGGCCAATGGTTCTACAGGAAATGGAGTCGCAAGAAATGCAGGCCAAAATTCGGGGGTGGAGACTTATGACAATGTTCTAGAAGAAGATGACATGACTGTATTTGAATAACTGTGAAAGCCAAAGTATAGATATTCTGAAGTTGAAATGTTTGTTGCACTGTTTATGTAGAATTCTCACACAGCTGTTAACTCATTACTTAGAACTGTTGTCCAATAACAGAAAAGTACAAAATAAATGTCAATTTGTGTACATGAATAAATATCAACTATTGTACATGAATAAATGTTGATTTGTGTTCATGAATAAATGTTGATTTTTGTACATGAATAAATGAATAAAGGTAGATTGTTGTACGGTGGGGGTAAATAAGGCATCCCCTGATAATAAGCCCTAATGCATATTTCGGCAGGGGAAAGAGTATAAGACCCGGTCTTATTTTCGGGGAATTATGGTACATACATTTCGGATGCAGAAATTATACAATAACAGGCACATACAAACATGCACAATACGTCTGTCTCCTAACTTAATCCCTACTCTAACCCTAATACTCGAACATTCACACAAACACTCCCATAAACTATCCCTTTACCTACCCCTTACCTCAACCCGCACCCCCCCCCCCACACACACACACACACACATACACACACTCTCTCTTCACCCTCCCTAATCTCCAAACCCACAATTACCTCCAAAATCTTCTGCAGCTGGTGAAATGCACATTTGACTTTCTAAGCAGACGTACACTTAAATCAAATGCTGGAGACCCATATCCGAAGGTACATTCATATATACATATACATATATATATATATATATATATATATATATATATATATATATATATATATATATATATATATATATATAATACACACACACACACACACACACACACACACACCATGAAAAGCTTCATTAAATCATTAAATCCAAACAAGTGTTCCATTCACATTTATAGAATAAATACTAACATTTAATTCATTTTTCAAGTGGTTAATCTAACGTTAACCAATTTATATGTTGTATTATCTGACAAAAGTTTGGTAATGCACTGATTACTATTTTTTTAACATATGCTCATAGTCCATAATATGCCCCTCTTCCAATCAGAAGGGAACAAATCAAGGTCAAAAACAAGGATAAGTTGCAAGGAAAAACAGAAGCAGAAGTTGTCAGGGTCCAGTAGCACACAATTGGTTGAAGCAAACTGTGAGAGGAACTTAGTCACACATGTATCCAACTATGTTTTATTTTTGTATGAGATAACCATTTTGAACAAAGGCATGTATTTCTTTCCAGCTTGTATTGGTAATATTGTGGAGTCATTAACTGAACTGAGGGTTTTTACAAGGATGTTGAATTTGAACACTATTTTTGCTAATAATATGAAGTTTTAGCATACATTAAAAATAGTACTTTTATTTCTGTAAATAATGTGGTCATAAAGATTTTTAAACAGCTTATGAAAATGACCTGTATGACATATTTTCAGGTGGTAAGCTCTCTCATTCTTTTTATAATTTATTTGAAAATGAAATTATGGCACTTAGGAATTTAGAACAAAATAATGAAATAATAATTATGTCAGATGACAAAGGCAGTGCCATACTTATAATGGATCATTTCACTTATATTCAATAAATTAACAAATGTTGTAGACCATCTGCCTATACACTGACCGCCTACTTTAAAAAGTACAATAAAAAGCATGTACATAAATAAATTGCTGCAATGGCTAAAATGAATCAACAAATATGTTAGTATCTGGTCTTGACAGCACACAGCTGTAGCAGTAAACACACACTGCTGACATCTGCTGGCAAATACATGGGGCACATGTTCCTGTAAATGTGTTCCACAGTTAAAACAATCATAGCACACACACACACACACACACACACACACACACACACACACACACACACACACACACACACACATACAATGTACCACCCATGACTGAGCCATTATGCATCTCTTTATACCCACCACCCCTATGCCCATCTGCCAAACCAAGCACCTGCAGTCATGCCAGTGCAGCAGTCTACTGCATCAATAACAATGCCTATTAGTAATGATAGCAAACACATTACACTGGTGAGCATCCACACACATATAACATGTGCATACAATATGACATTTGGCACCACAAGGGCACAGTTTCTACATCTCAGCACAAATACACACTATGTAGCTTTCACACATCACATGCATGACAAATTTATATTCTGTGGCATACATTGCAATCCCACATTCCTTCCTGTATAAACCATCACAATACCATATCATGAAAAGACAAAAGAAATGTTATTCAGTGAATGGCGTAGTATTTATGTGACATGCTTCTTAATGCATAGAGGCGTGACATTATCAAGCAAGTTATATGACTAATGCAGATAAGTTAAAAATAAAATACATTTCTCCATTACATCATTCATATACACAATGTACCGTGTTATCATGGTCCTTTGAACAGCTATCCAAAAAGCAATGCTTCAGCAGCCAAGGCTGACCACAGCTGTTGCTGCAGGTCCACTGCACTGACAATATGTAGTCCCCTGGTGAGGTAGGTGCCAGTCTGGCTCTGTTCTCTGTTACAGCATCCAAACTACACAGACACACACACAAACACACACACATACACACACACACACACACACACACACACACACACACACACACACACACACACACACACACACCACACACACACAAAATGTACCCATGAAACATTGTCCAATTCCATACAAGCAATGTTGAATTACTTAGGGAGACAACAGGTGGTGTTTATTTCCGCTCAGGAAACCCCACACGTTTTCCATAAAGCCCACTGCTCCCAGACCAGACTATATTCCTCCCATGCAGGAAGTAGGTGTCAGTGTAGCCCTGGTCTATACTTTTCCATTATATGATCCACACAAAACACACATGAACACACATACACACATACACAATTAGTGTACTGGTGAATAATAGCTTCACTCACATCTCATCAAAGTACTCATACAGACAAAGAGAAAAACAGAAAAAACATAAATATAGTTGCAAGTATAGAAAACTTCTGGAAGAGCCTCATGTTGATCAAAAACGAATGCAGGAATGGTTAAGGAGAGGTGAATTTACATCAAGAAATGAAAAGTTAATATTGGCAGCCCAAGATAGTGGGCTACGTACACGCTGGTTTCCTAAGTCCATTGAACATGTGGGAGAAACATACATATGTAGGTTTTGTGGAACCAAATTGGAAACAGTCACACACCTTATTGATGGTTGCGACTCCCTAATGGCAGAGGGACTGTATATTGAAAGGCATAATAATGTGCCGAGATTGTTACACTGGAGATTGTGCAAACATTATGGTATCGAAGTGGCTGAAAAACACTGGAAACATGAGCCACAGAGAATCATTGAAAACGATGAAATTTACATCACATAGGATCACCCAATACCAACAGTCCAAATCACCCAATACCAACAGTCCAAAAGATAGATGCTAGAAAACTGGATATAGTGGTCCAAGAAAAGAAGACAAAAGTAGCATTGATCATTGAAATTGCCACACCTAGTGACTACAGTGTCTTGCGTATAGAGAGACACAAAGTGATAAAATACCATGATCTGCAGACAGAAACAAGAGCCATGTGGAAGAAAGATACCCAGACAGTTCCAAGAGTAGTAGGAGCAACTGGTCTTATACAAAAGAATTTATAATCGTATTTAGATATGTTACCAATTCATGTAACACCGTACGAATTGCAGAAGGAGTCATTACTGGGCACATTGCGGGTGCTGTGAAGAGCACTTTTGGCTAACATCAAAAAGTGAAACAATACTAATTTCATGAACTTTAATCATACTTTGACTTAGGAATGGGGTCCATTCCCATCATGGTATTAGAAACCCAAAAGACTTGGAGAAATTAAAAATGGCAAAGAGACTTTATCTGGTAAGAATCTCAGCTAAGGACACCACAATGTTGTTGCAACAAATCCACTGCACCTACCAAAATCTCCCTTTAAGAGGTCAAATATTAGTCCATCTCTGCTCCACATTTCTCTATTACTCCATTCACACAAAACACACATACACACAGACATTAATACATTAACCAAATATAGTTGATTCTGATTTTTGTTTGAGGGATATTTCTAGACAGGTACATGTCAAAGGAAATTACATCTTTTCCTTGACAGATATGCCATTAGAAATTAGCAGGGATAGGTATTAAGACTTTCTTACTACAGTTGTTAAATGGTGGACAAGAAGTCATTCTACAGTGGTATGTCCAAAGGAGTATACCTTATCATTTACTTTTACGTTGTTCTACTACTACAAAATCTTGGAAACACTGGTTAGAAGGCATACATTGTTTTTGAGGGTATGGTTATATTAATTGATTCTGCAGACACTGTGATTTCTTAATGAATGAATGTGATTGC
The DNA here is from genome assembly GCF_019279795.1 of Protopterus annectens. Lineage (NCBI taxonomy): Eukaryota > Metazoa > Chordata > Ceratodontiformes > Protopteridae > Protopterus > Protopterus annectens. Next base: position 859,525,677 of record NC_056727.1, read on the forward strand.
CTGTTGACAAAATATAATGGAGACGGGAGTATGACAGGAATTCATATGATCTCAAGTTAAAGACAATGAACTTGGATATTTACAATTATTTTAACATCAGGAGCTGAAGTGTGATAAATCTTAAGACAGAAAATCAGTGTTTACACTGCAGATACACAGTCAAAACTTACATGGTAGTGGTGTCCAAAACAGTTTTATTTAGTGACAGTCAAAACACCTGAAGGTAAACCAAAAGACATATACATGAAAAGTTATGTTGCAGTGTTAGTAATGCAACAGGATGCACATTCGCCTTTGGTGCAGAAGGCTGTGGTTTCATTTCCCACATCAGGTACATCAATTGCTGAAACTGCAGTGCTGCATAAGGGGGGGGGGGGCTGCATCCATGAGTGTGCTGTCTTTTCGAAGACATGTTAAACCGAAACCCCATCTGTTTAAGCTGGTGGTAGCTCAGGTGGATGTAAAAGATCCCACAGCACCTGTCAAAAAGAGTAAGGGAAGTTTACTAATGACCTGGCCAAATTTCCCCTAGTAGCAAAACTACCACCTCAAGTCTCCCCTAGTGGGACTAAACCTGTCAACAAAGGATAATTGCATAATTAAATAAATAAAATAAATATGAGGCCTGTTCTCCAGCAGAGTAATAGCAATGGCAAGTACAACACCTAATGTGTATGTAGGTGCATAGGGAGATTATTTTTATTTTATTTTTTATTTATTTAGCATTTGTTAACCAGGAAAGTCTGACTTGGAATGAAGCCAATTATCAGTGAAGGCCTGGGAAGAAATGCTCCATATGCATGTCTTTGTAATGTGGGAGGAAACTGGAGCACCCGGAGGAAACCCACATGAACGCATGGAGGACATACAGACTCCACACAGAAGGCACCCCAGCCGAGAATCGAATCGGAGAACCTCTTACTGTGAGGTGACAATGCTACCTCTGCACCACTGCACCGTCCTGAGATGCGGGCCATATAGAGCTTGGTCAGCAAGCATTGCATATTATGAAAAAGTTATGCATGATAACATTATAAAATTTGTAGAGGTAAAGCTAAAAGTCAATACCAATACCTAAAACTTGACAAGCAAATGTAGGCTGCATGGTACACCTCCCTCCTTCCATACACAGTGGCTACATAAGTCATATCATAAGGTTGTTCATAAAATTAGTGTATTTATTATGTGAGCCTGGAACTCTTTTGCATACTGCATGGTGTCATACCTATACAGCATGTAACCAACAAAATCAAGTCTCATCATCAAAATTCTCCCTGCCCCACATCTGACCACCTAGCAACATTTCTCTGCCTTCAAAACACAGTTTAAAATTAAAGTAACTACCACAGTTATGCACAGTTACTGCATAACTAATATTCTCCAGAGGAGGAATGTGCAGACAAATACCATTAGGTTAGACGAAGGAAAGACATTGGTCTTTATTAAGATCCCTTTTTCACCAAGAATTATTACTAGATAATAACAGGGAATGTTATTTATAGGTAGGTACTGGAAATTGATTTAAAATAGTGAAGATGTATCAGTGTGGACTAGAAGAGAATGTATAATAAAATACAGTTGATTTCTGAAGAAATTTTATTTTATTTATTTGGCTATCAGTATAGCTCCCCCCACCACCACACTCACAGGAACATAGCTACTCAGAACTCGCAGGACTGCCCCTTCAACTCAGTCTCAAAAGTCTTCTGTTCCCCCATCTTTCCGCATAAAATTATCTCCGTTCTGTTAAGTGGATTTGTAGCCTGCAAAAAATAATTTTACGATATTGATAGTATTTAAGACTGTCACTAGGCTTGCAAGATTGTCCCTTCCATACAGTCTCAAAAGTCATTGGTTTCCCCATCTTTCTGTATAAAACTATCTTTGTTCTGCTATGTGGGTTTGCAGCCTGCAAAAATATTGCACCACTAGGTAAACTTCTAAAACCATCTATACCACTAAACTTACAGTCAGCGCTACTGCTAAAGAAAAAGGTCACTTCATATGTTAACACACTTCAGACTTGTTAAAGCCATTTCACTTTAATACATATAGCTTTCTTACCCATAAGCAGCTTGTCCTAGCTTTAATACATGACTTTCTTACCCATGAGCAATTTTTTAAAATTTTCTCTAATCCACTGTCCTGTTGAGTTACTCACATTATTTTGGCCAAACCACTCACACTGCTGTTTACACCTTACCTTACGTCCATTGTTACTGATTGTTTTTCTTGGGCTTATAGCTTCATCTGTTAGGGGTTCTAACCCACTCCATTCACCCTTGCTATGCTTGGGCTCACTACACTCCCTTTCCCTACCCCTTATTCTCACCCACCCCCTCCTTATCTAAATTTATAATGAACATTTCCCATCCACTTCCTCATTCCTATCCCATCTTCTTCCTACTTACCTCACCAATCCCTGCTACTACCTTATTATCGAGTAGCATTCACAGAAACCCTTTACAATCTTGTCACTTTCCCTCCACAATTATTCTTTTCTACTTAATTAATTTACTTGTCTCTATTATTCTAACTTTATAGTCTATACTTGCATTCTGCTTTCACTTTTGTACAATATTTGCTTTCTCCTCTTCAGCAAGTACTTCTTCATTACATCCCTTCCTTTCATAATACTAACAGAAGACATAATATCCACAAACCTTTTATTATACACATCACCCACTTAATCATTCTCCTAATACTTTCTTTAACTCACAATTTCATACTACCACACCACTGTATTTTCTCTATTTCTCTAGCTGACTATACACTATTAGAATTTTAAACTTTCGCCATCACCATAATAATGGACCACCCTGCTTAGAATCTGTAGCAAGCCATGTCTACTGTCATCCATTTTCCCCCTCATCTGCCTCCTTATCCTTCAACATCTTTCTTTTTCATTCAACTATAATCGCTCCTTAACTACTCCATAGTTCTTTCTATCATGTTATCCTTTTGCATCTTTACTTCTCTACTATTCATTTGATGTCACCTTACTACCTACCATAGCACTCTCACACTTTATTGACATTCACACAGAACCACCAACCTATACTCAGGGCAAACCCTCCTTCATTTCTATTTTCTCAAATGTATTTAATGTCCAACCTATTCACCTTTTAATATGCACAACATTTAAGCATTCAGTTCACTCTGACATAACCTGGAATAAATGTATACACTTTATACATATACATATATATATATATATATATATATATATATATATATATATATATATAGATAGATAGTTGTATTTCTTCGTCGAGCCTTTAGTCGGTTATTTATTGATATATATATATATATATATATATATATATATATATATATATATATATGTGTGTGTGTGTGTGTGTGTGTGTATATATATATATATATATATATATATATATATATATATATATATATAGATATAGATATAGATATATATATATAAATCCTCACTTCTCTAAAATCACTCTTTGTGGTAACATCCATCCTGACCCCAGCCTCTCAGCCTCATCCATTCCAACATCCTTTGCCCCTAACTCCTATAAAATAACCCTACTTCCATTAACATTTGTAGTATTCTAAACAAAGTTACACAACTACAAGTATGGTTTCTTCAATACTCACAAGATATTACTGTCTTTACAGAAATGTGGCTAAAACCCAATATAAAGACTGTGAAATTCTATACCTTGGTTACAATATAATTTGATGTGACAGATTACCCAAAAAGGGGAGTGGCACTGCAGTTGTATATAATAACTGTCCTAACTTTCTCACGCTCAAAACTTGCATATCAACCTTCTAAAATGCAGAGCTTCTTATCTCTCTTCTGAATGTTAATAAATAAAAGAAGCTGTGTATACTTGCCCTCTACATACCACCAGGTAATGATATTAGATTATTAGAAGAAATTATTTGCTGGCTAACTATAAATATTACTGAAAACATTATATTATGCAATGTTAACACTGACTGGTTTTCTGTGACATCTAACACAGCAACTACTAGTCTTAACTTGTATGGGTTCAAACAGCTGATCTTTTCCCCTACGCAACTCAACAAAGTGAATTATAAAAATGTTGTCCTTGACTGGATACTTGTCTCTGACACCAGCAAGTATACTATCTCATGAGTTCTACCTGATTCTCTTAGTGATCATCACCATATATTCACCAATACAGAAATCACCCACTAGCTGAAAAAAATCACTACAGAACTACCCAAAAACTTTCTACCTTTCATCCTGATACACTCAATCTACTAAAATCCATCAGCTGGGCTCCACCCAAAACCCTACCCCCAGACGAAGCTGTCAAAAAACTCCAGCAATATATTCATGAATACTTAAAATACCCTTGTTCCTACCAGAAATAAAACAGTAAGACATATTCAACCCCCAGTGGTCTCATACTACAAAAATTCTCATGCAAAACATAAAGCATGGAAATATTGGCACAAAGATAAAACCCACCAACCTTACAGCTATACAAAGGGTTGTACAACTTCACCAAGAAGCAAATTCGCCTAGACAAAAAATATTAATCTGACCAACAAAATAATCATAAAAAAATCCAAAGAAATTCTGGAGCTAAATTAAGAATATTTTTCAATGGGCTTCCTTCCTACCAACCTCTATCCAGACTTATCCCCCTCAGAAACAGCTATCAAATTTAACATTTTCTTCATTGACATAATAGCATGCTTTAACCCCAGCTCTCCCCACCCATTTAATCTACTTCAAAACTCTACTAGTCCTGACATCCATGTCATCAGTCTTCAACATGTCTCCATATCATATGTCAAACAATTACTAAGGAAACCTTGTTCTCCTTCTTCTGATGATCCTTCTGCTGAGTACCTTACACTTGCTGCAGACTCTACAGCATACCCATTCTCAATTCTCTTTAACAGATCCATTCAAGACTGTCATATCCCTGCCCTGTGGAAAGATATTCATTATTCTCCTCCATAAAGGAGGTTATTCCTCTGAAATCTTTAACTTTAGGCCAATTGCCATCTTGCCCCTACCCCCACACACACTTTCTAAGATCCTGGAAAAGTATATTTATAAGAAACTTCTTCAGTACTTCTTACAAAATGATCTCCAACACAACATGGATTCTGACCAGGCCATAGCAACACTACAGCTTTCCTCAACTTTTCCAACACCATTAATAAAACCAGAGACCAAGCAAAGTTTATCTCTATTTTTGTAGATCTCTCAAAGGCTTTGACACAGTGCCACATAAGAAACTTCTGACTCAAATGTCCTCTCTGGCCCTTTCCAAACAAACTCTTTTATGGTTCCCTAACTACCTATCTGAAAGATATCTAGCTGTTTAATGGCTCTCTTCTTTCTCTCCTTTTCTTCTAGTTACAATGGGTGATCTTCAAGGCTCTGTTCTCAGACAACTGCTCTTTAACATCTTCATCCATAACCAATATACTTCCTCTTTGCAAGCTTGTCTTTTTCAGTATTCACATGGCTCAACTCTCATCAGCTCATCTGACAGCCCACTATAACTACAATCCATGGTACAAAATGCCTTCAACTCAGTCCAACTGCTGCTACACCAAAAACTAACTTTTACTTAATCACAAAAAAGACTAAATTACTACTATTTTTTCCAAAGTTCCATGACAATGCTAAAAGCCAACTTCAATATTACCTCTTTAAACAATACAGCTATTGAATTAGTTACTTATACCAAACTACTTGGAGTTACCATAGACGACAACTTTAAGTTTGATCTTCACAAATAAACTGTATAAAAATAACTAATCAAAAGCTAAGGTCTACTATAAAAAGCAAAAAAAAAAAAAAAAAAAAACTTACGCCTTTGAACAGAATCACACTAGCCAACATTTATCTTTTATGGTTCACCTATATTTGACTAACATCCAGATCTCTCTTACATCACAGCTGGAGCAATGCTATAATAAGATAGCTAAATTTGCAGCTAACTTGTCACATAAAGCTCATCATTGCTCTGCATTACATGCTCACAACTGGTTAGAACTCCCACATCAGCTAGCCCATACAGAACTTCTTTTAACCCATAAAATACTATATACCCGTCTACCCTTCTGTCTCCTCAGTACTTCATCACTATCTCCCAAATTGCCCTCTGTGCTCTCAACACAAAACCCTGCTTCAAATCTGTAAACCAAAAAAAAAGTATGGGGCAAAGTTTATACAAACACTACATATCCAAACTATGGAACTCTATCCCATATTCAATGAAAGCTGTCTAGCCTCTACATAGTTAAGTCCTTTTATTATGGTTTACAGTTACAGATCTGGCAAATGAATTTTTGTGTATTGTTTTGTTTTAGCAGACATTGTTACACCTTTGAATTATGTAAATAATATATTGATACAGAGACAGAAGAGCATGTACAGATATTAAATGCTGTTTTGCTAGTTTTACATAATGTAGAATTTAAAGTCAGAGTATAAATACTATGTGTCATTAAAGCCACAGTTTCAAATCTCATGTCAGGAAAAGAATGCAGTGTAATTTTACTATATGAGGAAACTTCACATACTTGTAAAGGACAGACAAGTAAAGTTCCAGAATCAAATTGGTTCAATTCCAGTAATAAATGTGTGTAAACAGTTTAAGATTTTATATATTTCATGCAGAATTGCAGTTTACCAGAGCACTTCTGAGGTGCAAGCCAAAACTAGTGGTCTGTGGCTGACCAAGTCTGCAAATAAGCAGAAAAAAAATATAAATAAGGTCAGGGCAACAAGCAATGCTATCGTTTTATAATTGTTACAGCTGCAAATGTTATTTTAAGGACCTGATGCTGCTTTTTTGTGCTTTGCAGATATTGCTACAAAAAAGACACTCTGATAGCTTTGGATATTTAAATAACTTTCAGTTTGGTATTCCAGAATACATATTTTTTAATACAGTCAAGAAACATCATTACATCTGCCACCCAGACTTGCACCAGAGATGGGGGGGGGGTAGACAGTCTAATTTTAGAGACGCACATCAAGGGACCCTTGGACATTAAGGCAGCTCTTCAAATACCTCAACAGTGACTGGGACAATGCAGAGTAAGGCCTAAACTTGGCAAGAGCTGCGGTGCACAAATCCAGTATCAACTGAAAAAAAGCCAGAAGTAAAGAATATTGATTTTTTCAATGTTTGTTTTCTCAAAATATATACAGTAAATGTGTTTCAGTTATTTAAAAAAATATTCTTTAGAGTTAACATGTGTATGCAACAGATATGCATTTATGCATATTAGAGTTAAAGCAAGTATGCAGAATTTCAATTTATGCTTCCAGGCAATTGTATAACAATATTAGTTTTTGGTGTATGTTTTTATCTGTGTTCAAATGATACTGACAGAAGAAAATGTATTCCATTACTAATAGTTTATTTTCCAGAATATAACATTTATCATATTTCAGTTTAGCTTTTATTTGTGTTCAGATAATACTGGTAGAAAAGGTATTATTTTAGTATTAGTTTAGTTAGTTTTCAGAGTATAACATTTAAACACAGCTGCTTTAGATGTTCAGTATAAATAAGTTATCACATTAGTGTAAATTTCAGTCAAGTTTCAGAATGACATTCATATTCAATTATAAGATCATTATAGTCAGATTTCAAAATATAGCATTCATACTCATTTATACATTTCTAATAGCATTACTAGACAGTTTACAACATGTAATTACATGCAATTACATCATATCCCACATTATTCAGTCATTACTTTTAAGGGTAAAGTGACAAAATTATTTCTGTGACATCCCTCCTCTGGGTCAGTAATCAAGGAGCCTCAACCCTCACCACTGACACTGGTGAGGGATGTTCACTTGGAACAAAAGTAGTTATACACAGTATTTCCGGATACAGCTCTCTGCACCAAGCACAATTTCTCTTAAGAGCACACAAGGAACATACTTCCTGTCCAGGCTCCAAATAAATCTCCACCTTTCTCTCTGCAGAAACCAGTTCTCTGTGTCCCTGTTCCAAGTATCTGACACACACACACACACACACACACACACACACACACACACACACACACACACACACACATGACTGGCACAGATTTACCAGCTATGCCCCTCTCTGCCCAGACTACAAGGTAGATACTGCCACCAGAACACTCCAAAGCCAGCTACTCTAAGGCTCTTACCTGGGTACCCAATTATACTGAGTGAAACTATGACTAATACCAATGGTAATGTTGAACAAATAGCAAGGCTTTCAGGAGTGGCCAAGTGTCACCAAATAAATATAAGTACTATCAAAAGTTAAAATATTCTCTAATACACCAGCCACATTAACAATTTAAATATATTTAATAATCTATAATAAAAGAACATGAAAGTGCTAAATATCTATTTACAATAAACACCAGAGTATCAATCCCAGGAAATATTAAAAATAACTCAGACGGATAGATTCAGTCAGCTAGAGAAAAACAGTACTTAGCTAATCTCACTATATTTTCCTGACTGATCTAAAAAATTACTATTCCCTGGTTACTTACTAAAGCAAGGCAAGATGACATGAGTGAATGGTCCTCCTTTGTCAGGTTTCACAAACAGACTGCTAAGAGCTAAGTAACACCTTTCACTAATATCTAAATATCATTTCAGTGCTGGCTATAAAATAATATTACATGTGGTCATCGGACTCTGGTTCCTACCCTCTTTACTAGAAAGTGAACCAGAATCTACCACATATGTGTCATAATGCACACACATAGAGCTTTGCTAAGAAGTGTTATAGCATCTGGAAGCTTTAAAACCATTTCAAAAACTTCCATCCTTCTAGGCTAGGAATTAGTTCACTCTTCAAGACAATACAGCATGATTTCTAGTCCTGGTTTTCGCAAGCATTTTGTCTCTGGCTGCAATCAGAACTGTAAGATACAATCTTTATTGCCTAAACCAAGTAATTTAATTTCAGACTATTTTTCAAAGTCAAATGGACTAGGATTAACCTCTTCTCTTCCAGTATCCTCTGTTACAATATATTCATTTCAACAGTTACAATACAGTCTGACATACAGGTGTATTTCTTTTCTGTCCAGCAGGACCCACTCTTGGTACATGTTTAACATAAGCAGTTTTACAAATACATTTTCAACACAAGCACCTGTACAAATCAGTTTGAAATACAAATGACACACAATTGTTTACAAAACTCCAGCTAGCTATGCTGGCATATGTTTCACATCCACTGCCCTACTTCTCTTGGCATAGCTGGCAATACCTCACATCATCACAATTTGTAACTGGCTTATTAAGATAAGTTATCTAAAGAATAAGTAGTTGTTTTTCGTTTGGCTTTTTCCAGTTAGGGGTTGCCACAGCAGAACTCCAGTCCGCTAATGATTGGCAGCAGATTTTTTACGTGTGCAGAGGTGCCAGCTCAATGCCCAACCTTCAATGAAGGCACGACCATTCTACGCATGTCTTTCGAATGCCACTCAACCACAGGGAGGACATGCGGACTCCACACAGAAGGTGCTCCAGTCGAGAATCGAACAGGAGAACCTCTTGCTGTGAGGCAACAATGCTACCGCTGCACCACCGCGGCTTAAATATCTAAGGAATAAGTAGTAATAGTCATTTAATGTTCTGAAGGCATGACAGATCAGGCTTAATTTGTTAATTAATTTACAGAATACAGTGCACATTACATAATAACTACTGCACATTAGACAGAAAGTTAAAAAGACACTGACAGGGTATGCAAAGGTATAGATCAGAAATGAAGAAAGCATAGCTTTTAGTAAATATACTTTTACTACTAAAGCACATAGATATTTACTTAATATTTAAGACACAAATTTAAAAGGCTGACATCTATTACAATACATAAAAATTAAAGAAAGGTAAATAGGATTATTAGTAACAAATATATCTGAAGAGATTTACAGAAACAGGTTAATACAGTATATGGTAATTATGTTTCAAGATACATGTATTATAGGTGTAAAAGGACAGTTAACCAGTTATTACCCATGTTAAAGAATTGCCCATTTATAATTATTTACTAATTTATTTATTTGCATTTGTTTACCGGGATGGTCCAGCTGGGCCAGAAGTGCCCATTTTCAGTAGAGTCCCAGGGAGAAAAGCTCCAGATATATGATATTTCACATACAATACAGAATTTTTATTAATAAAGACATTTAGCACATACTATTGGCAGCTTATACAATTGGTGAAAAAATAGTACATAAGTAATCATTCTCAAATCAAAGATATTATACAAGCCTATAATTAAGTCACAAGGTTATGAGACTTCAATCTAAAAGATTTTCAAATAATTAGCAGACAATAAATGCTCAAGTGACGTAGTGGTCAAAATTAAAATTGCAAGTTCATTTAACAGATAAAGAGAAATGATTTTATCACTAATTTATTAGTTGTAGTGATCATTATATCATTCTCTGCAGACTATTTTAATAGATTTATAAAGTAATCACAAAAGTAAATCCCATTTTAGTAATTTCAGAGATAATAATTACAGAATAAATACTACATGTGGTGAAGCAGTTAGCGTTGCCGCAGCACAGCAAGAGCTTCTCCGGTTCGATCCATGGCTGGGGTGCCTTTTGTGTGGAGTTTACATGTCCTCCCTGTGGTCCCATGGGTTTCCTCCAGGTGCTCCTGTTTCCTCCCACATCCCAAGGACATGCTGTAGGTGGATTGGCTACTCTAAATTGACCTTAGGCGTGAGTGCATGCGTGTGCCTTCCGTGGAAGGTTGGGCGCCAGGCTGGCAACTAGACACCATAAAACTCCACTGCCAATCATGAGCACACAGGTGATCCGCTATGGTGACCCCTAAATGGGAAAAGCCGAAAGAAGAAGTATAGTTAGTAGAATAGCACTGTGTCTTCACTTCATAAGTAACTACAAAAGTAGATTCCTGTTCAGATGTCTCAGGAGGAATTGCAAGCTCAGGTTTCATTTAAGTGTAGTTTGTTAAACAAAAATACAGTATTCTCTTTGCATAAGTCTAGAAATGCAGCTATATTAAAGCAGACGTATACCTTCAATATACATTTTACATGCAGATTCAATAAGAAAGGAATGTTTCAGTCACCTTCACTCAAGAATACTGATTAGAATAACAGAATGTGCAGTACATTAAGTACAAACAGGCTTGGGGACCAATGTTAAAGAAGTATGTAGAAATTTACAGGGTTTTGGTATTATTAGGAGATACTTCAGACACAGTGAGTCAGTTAGTTAGTTCAGACTGATAAGCAAAAATCACTGCAGTGCAGTCCTCAGAAGTTTGGTACAGACACTTGACAGTGAGTGCAAAACTCAGGTCAAATATCCAGCATTCCAGAATATTAATTATATTAATCAGGAGGACAGCCATATGAGTGCAGAAGCTATGGACATAATTATTCAGTCTATTTCAGTTTATCAGCATTGTTATTGGAGACTATTCTGAGTACAGAATTTACAGACAGTATAATGAGTACAGAAGATACAGACATAATAATTCAGTCTGTTTCAGTTTATCGTCATTCTTATTGGAGACTGTAAGATTTGATTTAGATACTGATGACATCTACCTCTACTCTACATAATAAAACATTCTTAACCAAACTACAGTCTCTGCAGACTTTTACTCTGAAAGGTACAAGAATAACTGACACATAATGGAGAGAATGTCACCTGTTCAGCTCAGTTCTGAGCAATTAAAAGATAAAACATTCATTCCATTCTCTTTACAGTTTCTTCCAGTTATTTCCAGTTCACTGTAGTGCTCTGCAGTCCTTTCAATTCTTTCACCTAACATAGTAAATTATACTTCTAATGCTTTTGTATATACTGATTGCCATATTTAATTGTCATTTTTTTTATTTATTTTTACTTTTATATCACTGGTGTCTCTTCACGCTTCATTGTGTTCTATGTACTCCATTATCAAACAGTGTGTGTACATGTGTATATATATATATATAGATATATATATATATAGATATATAGATATATATATATATATATGTGTGTGTGTGTGTGTGTGTGTGTATATATATATATATATATATATATATATATATATATGCTTTTTTAATTACATTTGTATTACTGTTTTACCTTTGGAGCTTTCTTTCCCCAGGCCTTCTCTGAAGAATGGGTATTTATTACCCAGTCTAACTTTCCTGGTATACAAATGTCAATAAATAAATGTATTTATCTTTGTTTATCTGGAAAGTTCAACTGGGATAAACCCCTTTTTCAGTGAAGGTCTGGGGAGAAAAGCTCCACATTTAACACTAGTTTTGACATATACATAAAATAGATACATGATATCAAAATGAATACAAAATATAGACAACAGCTTACACAAACATCATTTAGAAGCAGAATATGTACGTAGCTTGCATAGGTATATACAATGTTGAACATTCATTTGAAATAGCCACAGGCTTGTATACTCAGAGATATAACGTTGCAAAAGACACTGTAATATTACCTGCAATTTCTGTCAATTGAAATAATGGAAAGAAGAAATGTATGAATTAATTATATGAGAATATGTGGCATGGAATATGTGAATTCATTAGCAGGAACTCAGAATTTACATATTATTCCCAATGGTACAATACCTGGCCTAGACTGGAACAAGATTATATTTCACAGGAGCATTTGGATTTAACCGAAAGCTTTGACACACATCCACTATTTCAGACCATGTACTACTGATAAAAAAATACAATAACGATCCATTCATCCATCCTTTTATCCATCCCCTTTTTTCCCATTTTTACAAGCTAGGCCTCTAAAATTTATGAGGCTTCTAAATGCATTTTTACAGTTCTTAAAAAAAAAATAATCCAGTGATAGCCTGAACAAAAACCATGATTATGGGAACAAATTCAGTCTTACTCTTCAACTTTGCTTTTTCCTGCATCCATTCAGCACACACACTAACTGACCAAGACTCCACTGGAATGACTACAGTGGAAATAATTGTATTAAGCCAGGGGTCTAGGGGCTGCTAGGACTAAGAAGCACTAACGGCATACCTGTCAACCAATCAGGAACAAATTTCAAGACAATCAGAGACAAATCCAGAAAAAAAATCAGGGACAATCAGAAACATTTAAAATATTAGTACTATTAACTTGAGACATTGACAGAAAAATTAATACAAATTAATATACATTTTCTGAAGTAAACGAAGTCTATAACTTTTGATTACTGTCATTATTTATTAGGTGTAATTCACCATCTTTCCACCAAAAGTCAGCAGTTTTAGGAGGCATTAAGAGGGGAAGACCTAAAATTTTAGTCAAAATTAGGGACATTCATAAAAATCAGGGACAGCTGAGAGGTATGAATGAAGGTTCTAGATGCTGTAAGGTGCATTTCAAAGTTTCTTTTTAAACAACCTTTTCATCCAACAATGACCTGAATGAAAACCACAATTAAGGAAATAAATTCAGTTCTACTCTTCCATTTTGCTTTTTCCTAAATCCTTTCAACACACCCTAACTGATCAAGACTACACTACAATAGTTACATTAAGCTTCAGCCTGAAGGCTGCTAGGCATTCAGAAGCTATGGGGTTATACGTTATTAGAGCTGCATTTTACAGCATTTTTCCAGCCTTTTGATCCAAAAATGGCATGAACAAAAATCATGCATATGGAAAAGAAATTCAATCTTACATTTTTATTTCAAGGAATATATAAGATGCAGCCATAGTTTATTGCTCAAACTTGACAAAACACAAGTTCGCAAAAAACTCTAAATAAATAAAAAAGGAGAGAAAGTTCTGAGAGTGTGTATGTATGAGTGTAACAGAGTGTGTAGCATGTCTTCAGGGCTATAAATGGACTAGGATGACTCCATGCGCATATTTGTATTAGTGCTTGCTTTGATTCTCACAGCAGAGAGGTTAGCTAGGGGATCTAGAGTGTAAATATGTGCATATGTGGTGGGGAGGGAATGAATGGTTGAAAATGTTCATGAGTTTGTTCTGGTTTGTATGTGGGGAGGTCATGCTGAGTGAAAGTCAGTGTGTGTGTGTGTGTGTGTGTGTGTGTGTGTGTGTGTGTGTGTGTGTGTGTGTGTGTGTGTGTGTGTGTGTGTGTGTGTGTGTGTGTGTGTGTGTGTGAGTATTGTGTGTGTGTGTGTGTGTGTGTGTGTGTGTGTGTGTGTGTGTGTGTGTGTGTGTGTGTGCGCATTTGTAGCATATGGACGAATATCCATGTATCCAAGTATCCTTCCCACAAAAAGCTACAGAAGAATTTTACAATTTCAGATAATTAACATTATGTAAACAAGGAGGCAGAATGGTCAACAGTGGGAGAGCAATTTTGCAGAAATAACCAGTGGTTAAGAATGTTTCTAGTTATCTCGGATGACATTCTATTTTTTGTATGTTCAATGAGTTATGCCACATTGTCTTTATTAGTATTTATCCTTTCGATTTCTAGACTTTGTATGACATCAAAGTTACTGACCTTGGAAGAACACTGCCCTGTCACTTTACTATGTGTGTAGTTTTCTACATTATATAAAATATCAAGGCTGCTTATCTTTAACCCTTATATTATTTTGAGTACAATGCTTAGTTATTGCTCCAACAAGAAAAGACAGAAAAAAAATAAAATGTTTTAAAGTGTGCCTTGGAGAAGCCAATACTTTGGAAAAATAAAAGTTATGTACTCACCACAACTATGCATCTGTGTTGTCCACTTTCATTCTTCCTCAACGAATGGGTTCAGATCTGACCCTTGGATCCGACTTGGCCACTTTCTTTACATTTTGGGATCCAACTCTTGAGCTCCTCCCTTACCCATAATGCCCCTGACTACTGTGTAACTCAGATCGTGCTTGCTGCTATTATACAGTAGCACAACAAGGTATCTCAACATAGTTATGACAGAAAAGTGATAGTTGAAAGATGAGGAGCTCAACACAGATGCATAGTTATGGTGAGTACATAACTTTTATATCCGATGTTGTCATTTTCATTTTTTCCAAAAAGAATGGGACACAGTCCCCAGCTACATAAACCTTGGGTGGCCCCAAAGAAGGATGTTCTGGAGAACCGCAGAACCAAATGCTGGCTGCTCTGTTTGTAGAGATGATATCCAATTTGTAATGAGAAATAAAAGTATGAGCATTAGACCATGTGGAAGCTGCGTAAATATCATCAGTGAAGGTTCTACTCCAAAATGCAGCTGATGTAGCCATTGACCGAGTTGAATGAGTTTTGGTTGTCTTGGTATAGTTAAACCTATCAAAGAATAAACATGGGAAATACAATCCGTTATCCATTTAGCTAGGGTAGTTTTTGAGACTGGTCTTCCCGTCTTAGTACTAGAAAACAAGACAAACAATTGATCAATTTTGATAAAGTCCTTAGTCCTGTGAAGGTAAAAATGAGGTTGCCTATATACATCTAAATGATGAAGGGTATATTCTCCTTTATTGTCAAATTTAGGAAAGAAAACCAGCAAACTGATCACTTGGTTGATATTTGTTTCCAGAGGCAACCTTTGGTAGAAAGGAAGGGTTTGTACGTAAGGTAATGCTGTCTTAGTGAAAAATCAAATATGATGGTTTCAAAGAGAGTGCTTGGAGTTCAAATAATTCATCTTACTGAAGTTATAGCCACAAGAAAGACAGCTTTCCAAGGCAGAAACTTAAGGTCTACCTTAGCTGAAGGTTCAAAAGGTGGAAGCACCAAAGTCAGGTCCCAAGGTGGGGAAAGGTGCCTAACTGGAGGTCTCAGTAAGGAGGTACCTTTAAGAAAGGCCTGACATAACCTAGATGAAGCCAAAGGAGAACATTATCTACAATGTGATAACTGGAGATGGCTGCTAGCTGAACTTTAATGGTGGAGAAGCTTGCTCTGTCAAGAAAGATGGAGGCCAAGAAATCTAAAATAGCAAGAAGTGGAGCAGGTAAAGGATTCAACTCTCTCTGTTCAGCCCCAAAACAAAACCTTTTCCATTTTTTCTTATAAATCTTCCTTGTTGAAGGTTTGTGGGATGAGACTAGAATTTTTGAACTGGGGAGAAAAGCCTGGAGTGTCTAGCTGTCACTGGAACTAAAGAAACCGTGCAATCAGCTTGAGGCCTGCAATATCCAGATGAATGATTCTCAAAGGATATGCCAGGAGGTCTGTACTGGCATCCAGTGTCCAAGGAGGACATACAAGGTGAGACCATAGGAAGGGAAACCATACTTGCTAAGGCTAGTCGAAGGCAATAAGGATTACTTTGCTCTTCAACCAGAGTGGTTTCTGAAGAAACTAGGAAGAAGTGAATAGATAGCAGCACAGCTGACCCCATTTGTGGAAGATCATGTTTGCCACTGATTGCTTGACAGACCACTCATAAGGCATCGGGATGGTCCTGCTGAGCTTGTCTGCTAAGATGTTGGATTTCCCCAGTATGTGCATCTCTACAAGAAAGCTGTTGGAAGAGATCACCCACTGCCAAACCCTCACTGCTTCTCGGCACAGGCGATAGAATCTGATTCCCCCCATTTGTTGATGTACCAGACTATTGACATGTTGATTGTTTGTATAGCAATAGTTCTTAGTGGAAGAGAGCTCTGAAGGGACTGCAATGCTAGAAGCACCACTCTCATCTCCAGGGCATTTATATGCAAATTGGTCTCTTCTGAGGACCACATGCCTTGAACGGTTCGTCCCAAGTAATGTCCCTCCACCCCAACTGGGAAGTGTCCATAGTCGACATGGCATTCGGGGAGGAAGAATGAATGGATGCCCTTGTTAAATTTCTTTGGAGTTTATCCACAACAGTAGGGATTTTCTGCAAACCTGAGAAAATTTTATCAGGAGACAAAAAGGATGTTGATGAAAAGACCATTGCACTGCTAGAGTCAATTGAAGAATTGTCATATGAAGACAAGCAGTGGGTATTAAAGTTATTGCAGCAGCCATCAACACAAGGGCTGTGATTATCATTTTTGCAGGGGAAAGTGGTGAGAGAGAACCTGTCTGACGTGATTTCAAGGTAAGAACTCTGTTTTGAGGCAGAAGAGCAAAACACTTGTCTGTATCTAAACGAGCTCCTATAAACTCCAAAACTTGAACTGCTTGTAGTTGTGACTTGGCCAGACTGATCGTAATTCTCAGAGAGTGGAATAATTGGAGTAAGTAAGCCATGGCTATTTTCAGGAGATGCCTGGTTGGTGCGGTAAGGAGCCATTCATCTAAATAAGGAAACACTCTGAATCTGTGCAGTCTTAGATGAGCTGCTACCACTGCCATGCATTTAGTGAACACCCTGGGGGCTGTGGTGAGATCGAAGGGCAGGGGTCTGAACTGGTAATGGCTGACTACCAGCCAGAAGCGTAGGTATCTTCGAGAGTGCCTGTTCATTTTGATGTGATAGTACACATCTTGAAGGTCAATATATCCCATCCAGTCATCCTTCCACAAGAGAGGGAGAACGGACTGAATCATGACGATCTGGAATTTGGAATTCTTTATAAACTGGTTCAGATAACTGAGATTCAAAAGGGGTTTCAGATTCCCTGTTTTTTGGCACTAAAATGAACTCTCAGTAAATTCTGGATTCTATTTTGTCTGGGATGACCTCCTGGATGACACTTTTGTCCAAGAAAAAAACAGCACCAGCTACATGTAAAGATGTGGCTCTAGGCAAAGAACAGTCAAATGAGAGGAAACAAGCTGAGCCAAATCACCACGGCTGGATAAAATCCACTTTAATGATAAAAAACTCCAAGGACGTAAGCGCTTTAACAGTCACACTGACCACTTCATCAGACTGAACACATTCAAAAGTGTGCTTGCTTTTAAGCACATGCTTCAATTAATCACCAATTAATCACTTATACAATTAAATATCTAATCTACCAAAATCTAAAAGAGTCTAAAGATACACTCATACACTATGAAATACATAATAAAATACATAAAAAAATATTCTAATGTTTCAAAGTCCTGGCTTTAAGGAAGGGTTTCAAAGAAACCGCTTCATTAATGTTAGGTAATATATGTGCATTTAATCTAAGGATCCACCTCTGCCCTGCAACCTCCGTGCGATTTTTAATGTCACCACCCCTCACTCCTTACTGCAAAGTCTCTAACACTAAAAACTTAAAAGAATGTGAGTCACCTTTACCGTCTGTATGCTTAAACAAAGCACCTGTCTCCTTCCTATTAGAGATATCTCTAAAGTGCTCCTGTATACGTTCTTTAAGCATACGATTCGTTTTACCTACATAGTAAGCATTACATGATGTGCAAAATGCAAAATACACCATGTTTTTAGTTCTACGGTCAGCATAGTGTTTGGCCTGTAATTCAAAATGTAAATCTGGATGGATATAAATCATACACGAATGTACATGCCTACAGGCTGAACAATTCCTGCAAGCATAAGTACCCTTCCTCTGTGGGATACTATTTAATTCACCATTCCTTGTCTCATAGCATAGCTGGCATTTTAGGGACTTCTTATTCTTAAAGGAAAATTTAGGTGTGTCATCCAGGCAGCCATCCAAGTCTCCTAATAGTTTTCAAGATGTTCCAATTTTGTCTAAAGACATCACAAAAAACACCAATGTCACTACTGTATGTAAGGGGAAACCTAAGTTTATTGTCACCCCTATTACTCACATGCAACCTGTCATTTGTTCTCTCAGAGAAATAAGCTCTACCTCTACAGGTTCTTTCTTTACTTGGTTCTAGTACATATTTGTCAAACATATTCTTAGGATACTTTCTCTCTAAAAAATCCCTTCCTAGGTTATCCAATGCTAACCCAAGCTGCAATTCATCATTATGCAATCTCATTAATCTGAGTATTTGTCTTTTCACCACATTATCACCAATAAATTTCAGATGCATACTGCCCCTATGCAATAAAGCATTCCTTCTAGTGGGTTTCCTATAAATGCTTGTTTGGATTCTCAGGATCTCAGATTTTTTCATTGAAGCATTGAAGCATGTGCTTAAAAGCAAGCGAACTTGTGAATGTGTTCAGTCTGATAAAGCAGTCAGTGTGATCATAAAAGCGCTTACTTCCTTGGAGTTTTTTATCATTAAAGTGGATTTTATCCTGCCGTGGTGATTTGACTCAGCTTCTTTCTTCTCATTTGACTCTTTTGTCCAGCAGCTTTTGAATATCTAGAGCTGGTAACTCTCTCTAATTTGGTGTAACATAGGGGAGACATATCCTTTGTTTTTTGGGAAAGTTGCAAAAAGAGAATAAAATATCCTCTGAATATGATCCTCTTCACCCATTCATCTTTTTTGATGGCTATTCAAGCTTTTAGGTGTAAGGACAAGTTCCCCTGGACTGCCTCTAGGGAGGGACAGTTGGGCAACCTTTCAGGAGCGCTGAAAGGATCTGTCTGAAAAAGAATGTGAGATTCTTGTTTCTGCAGAACCCCTCTGCTAAGTGGGTAGCATCTTCTGTTGTAGCTATCCTGCCCCTGTCACTGTGGGAAAGAATCTCCGTGTGACACTTGGACAGGTACTTGAGATTTCTGGAACCACAACTTTTTTACCACTGCATTGATTCCTAGAAAGAGGTCTCTCCAGGGAAGAAAAGTGGATTCCCATGGCAGATAAGGTCTTTCTATCCTTCTCACTGTGACAGAGTATCTCTCTAACTGTTGGCCCAAACAAAGAAGACCCATCAAAGGGAGTGGTGATGAATGATGCCTTAAAGGGCACCGCAAGGTCGCACAACTGCATCCAAGCATGTCTCCTAATGGCTACACCTGAACCGGTTGCCTGTGAGGAACCTTCAACCGCAAAGGAAATTAACCTCATGGACGTGTTAATAATGGATTGCAGGGTAGCCAGTCATGAGGGAAAAGACTTTTGTTCCTCTGCAGACATGGATCCAGGGACAGAGTTAGAGAGTTCCTTACTGAAGTCCCTTTGTAACTTAGTGAAATGTGCCAGGTAATTCAGCGACCATACGGCAAAGGTTGCTAAAGCATACACTCACTTCCAAAACTTGTTTAATGCCCTAGACTCCCTATCAGGGGGATAGACAGTAAGGCTCTGTTCGGCCAACTCCTTTTAGTGGCTGCTGGAACAACCATGGCATTGACAGGGATTCCATTGGTCCAGTTTTGCCTGTCAGAGGAGGCACTCAAAATTTTGTTTGAGTGTTTGCAGATCGGTTCCATGGAGTCTGCTTCCTTCCATGCCCTGCAGGAGACAAGGTCTATAAGCTCATCCACAGATGGGGTAACCCAAGACATAGATGGTCCAGACCCGAATGCTTCCAAGAAAACCGATTCCTACTGGGAAGGGTTTGGGGAAGACCAACTACCTTTCTGGCGAAGGATCTCTAGGATGTCTCCAAATCAGATACACTCAAGTAGACATCTAGGGAACCCTTCCCATTAATCAAAATCAGTGTCTTCTGTGAGGGATTCCTGTGGGGAATTAAAGTGCCCCCTCTTGTACAACCTTTTCCAAGGAACCTCTTCATTGGGATGCTCTGGGGAGTTGTCAGAAGAAGCAGGGAGTTCCCAAGTGGGAACTGCTTGGAAGTTCATCTGGGCTGACTTTTTCTGAAGTGTAGGATGAGTAGACTCAGATACAGGATCTGAACTGGGAACAGGGAATGGATACAAAGGCGGAAGAGTGAAAACTACTCTGGAGTGAGAGAAAACACTCTCCACCACCTTGAAGGCAGAAGGATCAGGAGAAGCTAAAAACAATCTGACTGGAGCTGAGACTTTCAGAGCAGATGATTCAACCTCCCTCCTCCGAGGGAAGAGTCAGTCCCAAGCTGTCCAGTGTTGAAGCCCTGATGGGAAGTGACAGCTCCGAATGCTTTGGAGTCAAAATCACACCCCTCGGACCCAACACCAATGCTTTGGCTCTAAGAACCATAGTGCTCCAAAAGAGTAGAACACAATGGGATCAGGGAATGCATGAGAGTGGAAGACAGAAGAATATTTGGACCCAATGGTTCAACTCTCATGGATCTCGGATCCAAGAGTTGCAAATAGTATGTGAGACTAGAGAAGGAGCAACAACAGGCTGAAAAGAAGGTTTAAGGCTCATGGATCTGATGGGAGATGGAGCCGACAGGACCCTCATCTGGATCTGTGCCCTGAGGAATTTTCTCATCACCCTATCTACCTCCAACTTGGAAAGATTTCCAGAGGACCTAATGGAGGAAAAAGTGGATGGTGGCCTGGAAGAGTTTTTAGGCATCTTCTGAAGAAAAGGAGACCTCAAACTAGAGGATACCAACTCCGGGGGAAACCTTGGAGTACGGAGCCAATGAGACTTGGCAACAGTAGACGTTGGATCAGAAGACTTCAGATCTGAACTCTTTGCAACCTGCATAGGAGGCTCAGATGAAGGTGTTGACTGAAGAGACTTCACGGAGGAGTGTTTTTGGTGTGTCCTGGGTGACCTAGATTCATGAGAGGGGGTTTGAGCCCCTTATGAAGAAGTACCAGCAGAAGGAGCAGAGGCCAGAAGGAGGCCTTTTTGAATAAGTTAGTTTCTTCTATTGCTAATGCCTCTAGTGTTAAATCCCACACAAATGGAGCAACAGGTGTCCAAGTGTGCCAGGCGCAGGCAATAAACGCACTCCCTCTGGACATCAGAGCTGGGGATCTTATGCCCACAGGAAGTGCACTTTTTGAAACCAGTAGGCTTATCAGTCATACTGCAAAGTAGCAAATAAAACACCTACAAAAAAAGACAAAGTTTTTTTTTGTTTTTTGTTTTTAAACAGAGAGAGAAAAAGGGAAGTCTTAATACCAGCAATGGTATGACAAAGGATTACCTCAAGATGAGGAAATAGAGGGAGAAAGACTACCAACAATGGTAGCTAAGATTACAAAAAAAACCTTAAACTTGGTAACAGAAAAGTTTAGAAAAGAGGTAAGGGAGATACTATAAACTATTAGAAGGAAAAAGAGCTAAAGGAGAAGAAATATAAATTTATGCACTCACTAAACCCCACTAAGAGCTCGAGAAATCGCATTCCCGTCCGATCTTGAAGAGCAACAAATGAGATCTGGGGTAACATAGTAGTCAGGGGTATTATGGGTTAGGGACCAGCTCCATAGTCAGATCCTAGAATCTAAATAAAGTGGCTGAGACAGATCCGAGGGTCAGATCTGAACCCATTCATTGAGGAACGAATGAAAATGACAACATCAAATGTCAGCTTTAAAAAAAAAAGGAGCAGTTTTTATTCAGTTGGAGTTCATTTGGGGGTTCCTCAAGAATTTTAATGCATAAATACCGATGAGCAGGAATAAAAAACCCCAAACAATAACTCAGTAGATAAGTGCTTTCATCTTTTAGTAAGGCTCTTCAAATCAACTTTTATTCTCCAAGTACTTTATTAAATATGAGGAAATGTGAAATGCTAGTAGATGTGCCATTTGGAAGGTATCAATAGAATTCTTACATTTATCTGTAAACCACTAGTGCCCCCTGAGGTCAACTGCCCAGGGACTCAAACATTATAATTTTGTTTCTAATTGAACTGGTACAGGCAGAGTATATTTGGCTTATTCTGCTGTATTCATTGTCAGTGATGAGAGTTGTGACTTCCATACCTGCACACTTATCAACAGATTAATTTCAGTTCTCCTAGTGTGAAAAAAAAAAAGAGCTAGAAATATTTTCACCTTGAGTAAAATAAGCTATGGCTGTAAATTATATACCCACATACAAGTTAGTTTAGCAATGTCCATATTTATGGGGACATAATAAGATGTATTTATGAATATGGATTAAAAAGGCTTTTGTTATGGCAGCTAAGGATATGTGGAAAGAGACTAAAATGATAAGAGAAAGTCTGTGAAACTGAAACTGGAAGCTCTTGTTTATGGATAGGGATAGTAAGATACAAACAGTGAAAATGTATTTAGTCCTTTTAGTTTTATATATGAATCAGGTGTATTTTTATCAACCAGAGGGGAATTTATGGACAATAATTAATAAAGGGTTGAAGGAATTTATCCAGTGGGAAGAGTGCATGATTTAAGTAGGATAAGTTCATCCTTCCAACAGAAAAATGTGGCTTAGGATTACCTGATTTAAAGGGATATTTTAGAGCTACAGAGTTAAGGTTCATAAACACAACACAAGGAAAAGTTGTAATGCAAAATGGAAAGGGTTGATGATGAAGCAGGGGGTAGTTCAAGAAATGAAGACAGAGTGGGATATTTTGTGCAAATCCTTAAGGAGAATAATAATAATAATCATAAAGAATATTATATTCATAAAGTAGTAGAAAGTATTCTAAAAACTAAGCCAACATGAGAATGGAGAAAGGAGATTTTGTCAGTAGGGATAACTGCAAGTAGGGGTACAGAGAACAGACAAGGAACCACAGTATTGGGAGCAAATAACTAGAGAAGGAAAGGTAAGATAGTGGGAGGAAGCCAAGAAGATGTTTGGACTGCAGGCTACAGACTGACTTCCCTATCAGGGAATCTGCTCGAGTTTTTAGCTGAATCTAGAACAGAAGCCACTGTTAAAAAAGGGATAATTGGGAGGGTACATAAAATATTGTATGATAACTGCAAGAATTAATAGAGAAGGATAGAGAAAATTGGGAAGAAAGAATGGAAAAGCAATTTACAAGAGAACATTGGGAGGATTTATGTATGTCTCCCAAATATGCAACAAGGTCCAAAAGGTTTATGAGCCTTGCTTGGAAGTATTTGCATAGGTATCTTTATACCCCAAGTAGACTTCAAATATTTTTTTCCTAGGGTAGATAGCAAATGTGGCGGTGTGATGAGGAAGAAAGAAGTAATAGGGAACATATGTTTTGTGAGTGTAATGAGCAGGCAGATTTTCCCTACACAGTATTCTGTCAGAAATATCAGGTGAGCAAATGGACATTTTTTTTAAACACATTTATTGAATTATCACTTGTGACATATGCAAATGTACATTTACAGAAAAGTAATCAAACTATATTAACAAATTAACATCAGCAAACATTATACTTCACATATATTGCTATATATCATATAACCTAAGCAACATTACACAAATTATTTAATTCCTGCCATTTTTTAAATAAGAAACATCTTTATTAAACCATCACTTACAACATAAGCAATCATACATTTATATAAATGAAAACAAACCACACCAACACAATCCTAGTTGCAAGCATTTTACATCACAAACCATACTGACACATTCCCATTTGCAAACACTATACATCACTTATAATCTACCTAATCATTTTCAGTCAGACATTATAGCTCATT
This sequence comes from Protopterus annectens, assembly GCF_019279795.1. NCBI lineage: Eukaryota > Metazoa > Chordata > Ceratodontiformes > Protopteridae > Protopterus > Protopterus annectens. The sequence continues at coordinate 859,549,926 of NC_056727.1, forward strand.
TAAGTCTTGCCATCTTTTAAACCTCATTCCTCCCCTGTATGTATTGATCCCTCAATTCCAATTTTTTCCTGTATAGTTTGATCCTACCCTTTCCTATAGATCTCATTTCCAGTTGTTTCTCTCTTTTACTATATTCACTGCTTCTAATACAGTTGGTTTAGATTTTGATTTCCATTTTCTAGTAATTGCTTTTTTGGCAGCCACCATAATTAGACACATCAAGGTCTTACCATGTCTAGGCAATTCCAATTCTGTATCATAGCTCAGAAAAACTGTCTCCCTCATCACACCAATCCACCCACTCAGCATCTCCGACAGTCTATCCCACAGGCAATCCTTAAAGTCTGCCAACCCACCACACTCCCAGAAAATATGTTTCCAAGTACCTCTTTCTTCCCCATCACCACCAACATTTGCTGTCTACCTGAGGAAAAATTCTGTGGAGTCTACTCAGGGTAAAAAAAAATATCTGTGTAAGCATTTCCAAGCAAAAATCCCAAATCTTCTAGATTTTGTTGCATATTAGGAAGACATACATATATCCTCCCATTGTTTCTTTGTGGATTGCTTATCCAGTGTTTAAGGAAACTATTTTTTGAGCTGAAACACAGGATCTGAATTGCTTACACATAGTAAAGCCTTTTTAAGTTTAATTCTGCTGGCTGCCAAAAAAAGCAATTACTAGCAAACGGAAATGAAAGTCTAATCCAACTGTATTTGAAGTACTAGATATTATAAAAGAGCTAAAAGACCAAGAAGATGGATATTTACAAAAAGGAAGGAGCAAAATAGAAAGAAATAAATGGAAACTATGGGAAGAATACATGCAGAATAATGTTTAGTAGGAGGAGTAGTGTGGTTTAAGGGAAGACAGGAATTCAGCAATTTACGTAATACTGGACTGACAACAGATTCAAAGAAAGAAAAGATATGTGATGTATAATGTATGTAAAAGAAAAAAAAATGATATGGTTTGTTTTATTTTCTGTTCATGTATGTTTGCCTATGCTTAAAATGATAATTTATAAAGGTGTTTAAAAATGGTGGGAGTTGTAATTTTTGTTCATTAGCATGCAACGTAATAACACTTAATCTGCTTGTGGCTAATCAGTGCCTATTGTGGCATTCCCATTCACAGGCTATTGTAAGAAGGATATAAAAACAAAGTGTGCTAGACATACAAATGGTCGCAAAGACTGATAGTCATTTAAGGTGAAGAGTGTGGGTTGGACAGACTATTTAAGGGAACGTTCTCATAAGTTTTGAATTATGTGTCTGCTTTCTACCTGTAACAAAGCCCTAAAAACACTAAGAATAGTGTTGCCTTTTAATCGGACTCCATCATATTTAACTTGCTTGGACATCATGTTGGCCATAATACAAAAGGTTGCAGTGAAAATTGATAGAATTTAAGCATATCATGTGTATTGCATTAAAGTCATTACCAGAATGTCTTTAGCCACATAGTCCATTCACTACAGCTGGTAGACGTGACTTTCCTGACTCATGCCACTCAATGGTATAATGTACTTCTGGATGAACTGAATGCTTGACCAGTCATGACATCAGCCTGCATAGTATTGCTTAATGTAATTCCTTAACAGGTTAGATGAAATACTCATTAACTATCTCCCATTTAAAATACAACATACCTCATCTTCTGCACAGGAAGTAGGTGACAGGCTGCTACTCTTTAAACTTGATGCCTGTGGTGTCCACTGTTTTTTCTAATTAAGGCTTAAAATTCCATCTTACACAGTATATTTAACCTCCAATAACATTAGATTTGTCATTAACTTTAAAACAGTGGTATACTTCTTTAGTACATTATGACAAATCACACAGAGGAGCCAAGCTTGTTTGTGAAGATAGACACTCATTTTTGTGATCAATAGAGTGCATCTGGGATGATCTTCCCTAACAGGTCAAATTGCCTGTGACCTGTTTCCCATAATGGTGCAGCCTCTGAACTGGTTTATATAGGTTTTAAGGGTGTGGGGGTACAACCCTCACATCACGTAGTAGAGGGAGGACTGCCCCTGCAAAAACACTTTTTGGGGATTGCTTGACTTTTTTACTGAGCTTTCACACATTTGTGATCACAGTTGTGCGAAGCAATCACAAATGAGTTCACTACTTGTCCGAAAGCATTAGATAAAAATTAGTCTACATCGTATACAATGTATTTGCAATTTACAAATTCAGAAAAGCACAACAGCTGTTTGCATATGTAAGTTATATGTACACTTTGTTGAAGTAGAAATTTCTAGCAAGCCTACCATTTGCTAAATTTTAAGCGAACTCTGCTCTCAAGTGTAAATGCTCATGATAAAAGAAAGCCTATTACAGGCTATTTGATAGGAACAATTTGTAAAATAAATAAACTTGGATATCATTAACATATCCAAATGTATACAATTGCTAACTTTGTAGATTTTTGTTTCTGTAAGACCAAATTATTTACATTGTCCAGTTTAGCTTCACTATAGTAATTATACTTGTATTATATTAAACAAAACACAAAATAGTAATATATGTATCCATTCATACCCATGACATATTACAAGATTTATAACTCTTACCTTTGAATATCTGGAACCAGAAAAATTTGTTCAAGGAAAAGCCAGTTTCTCTGACAGGTCATCCACTCCTCCAAAGTCCGTACAAACACAGTTAACTTTCGATCCCACTCTTCTACCTGATTCTGGCATATAGATGAGAATGAAGTCAGTAAAACCAAAAAAGCCAGACAATGAAACACACACAAAATGAAACTCATCTACTTGACTATTTAGTTTATCACCCATGCTTAAAATCATCACAGGTATAAAAATATGTAAAAATGCTAGCATGTTGTATCACTAAATGTCTGAAACAAAACCTGTGTGCTGTTACTGTAATGTATGTACCAAATTAATTGTGCTGTAGTCTACATTAAAATGAAAGACGTGGACAAGCTTTCTTACTGTACCCTAGAATGACAAATCATTTCAAAAGAAAGAAAGCGTTTTATTAGTCAAGGATAATCTCTCTAATACCTGGGATCCATAGTTGCCATATTCAGCAAATCAATTTATTTTATTATCCTTTTTCATATTATACAATTTACCGACCTTCAAAGCAACAATACAACTAACATGGATATAGAAAAAGCATTAATTTTACATTTACTTTGATATGGTATGTCCTCTGGTCAAAGATAATGTTACTGACTGGCTCATGTATGTATTCATAAAATAAATGCAATCTTATCATACACAAAGAAATTCAAGATTCTAGAGTTTGTCTTGTATGTTCAGGGAATATCAGTATGGTCCTCATAACTATGACAATTTAAGTGCTGCTACAGGGATATATATATATGTCCAAAACTGCTTTATCTTGGAGTCTCTTCTCCAAAGTACTGCAATCTCAGAGTTAGAGTATATGTGAGTAGCAATGATGTGAGGGTGCAGGAGGCATTCTGACTTCAAAAATGTTTTTAATGTATAGCCATATGCTTTGAACTTTGCTATTATTTTATGAGGATCACACTTAATTTGTTGCAGGTTTAGGACTCGCAGTACCGAGTCTTGAACTTCCAATAGGTTGCCAAAATTCTGTAATGCAGAAAAGGGTAATATAGTGCATTTATACAAAGCAACACATCAAGTTATGACTGAGGTCTAACAGAGGCAATGTCCAATATCAGACAGCAGTAAAACACTACACACCATTACTCATTAGTTAATAAATGATTTTTTTCATTATATTTCACTGACTCATACTACTGATGTACTTTATGAGAGTCATTCATCCAGTCATTCACAAATTCATTTAGTCTCTGATTACCCATGTAATTCATTCACAGCTACAGTACAAATCAAGATGTTTACTGATTCACTCCTGCAACACTGGTTATGTTGCCTACCTTGTCTCATTCCAATCTACAGTGCTTAAAACGCAGATAATAAACAGTGCTTTTTCTTATAATATAAATCACAGCACTAATTTATAATACTCGCTGCCACAATTAAGTAGTTTAAATGTGACAAAATAATTTAACTGAATATTTAGGACAAAAAGTTACTTTGCATGTTCAATTAAAAACATGTTCTCACATTTAAGTTTCTCTGTGTTCAAGCTCCAGGTAATTGCTAGTCAGGAACACAACACTTCATTAGCTGGCTGTCAGCATATGTTAATGAGTTAATACAATACAGTGCATGCATATCTATAGGTAATTTAAAGGGCTGCAAATTAGCAAACCCTGATGGCATTTAGGTATAAAGCCCTGAGTACTGCAAGTTGACACAGGTTTGATTAGCAGCTAGGGTGTCTGATGAAGCTGTCAGGAATGGATAGGTGGGCTTGTCCTGAATGGATGGAGCTGGACACTTACTGCTACAGTTCCTCAGAACAGAGGCAATGACACAAATGCACATCTCAGGGGAAGGGTAATTTAGGCTCACCAAACCATTGCCATTTGGTTGCTTTCAATGCAAATCTATAGAACCATGTACTTCCATGGATAGAGAGCTCTGCAAGACTGTGAAGTGGTTCACATGTATCCCCACCAATAAATGGGGTTAGGCCATTACAAAAAAAAAAAAACACCACTATTTTTAGGATGCAAGAGCAAGGACACAATGCCCTTGTGGCTGCCTGAATGATGAACTCCTACAGGCAGTTCTTGTCCCAGCAATCCATGGCCAGTTTTGGGGAAGGTTATTTGGTTGGCAGGCAAAAACACATAGAAAAAAATTAAAGGATTGTAAATTCACTTGCATCATGCCTTTGGAAAGCAGAAGAAAATCAGTATTGTTTGTGTCTTTCGGCTTTTCCCGGTTAGGGGTCGCCACAGTGAAACTCCGGTCCGCTAATGACTGGCAGTAGAGTTTTTACGTGCTGGCTTGCAGGGCCTAACGCACAACCTTCAACGAAGGAACGCCCGTTCATGCATGTCGCCACACAGAAGACGCTCTGAGAATCGAACGGGCAACGTCTAACTGTGAGGCGACAACAAATCAGTATATACAGTAAAAATCCATGCATACACAGAGAGGACATGTAGACTTTACATAAGGAAAATCCCAGCAAGGAATCAAACTAGGGAACCAGGCACAAAAACTAACTATTGTAAGATTAGTTACTATGAAATTATTTTTCATACTTATTTATTTTTTAGTTTATTTCTTTACACTTTGTTGACCAGGTGGGTCCCACTAGGTCAATGGCCTCTTTTCAGGGAAGACCACAGGTGGCAGTCATACTAACTAGTGGAAATCTGGCCAGGACACTGGACAACTTCCCCTCTGGAAGGTTTTGTTTAACAATATTTAATTTAAAAGAGATGAAGTACCAGTATCTTTACAGAAAGTAATGGTGATGGCTGTATTATCCAAAGATAGCAGAAACCCTTTAGGCCCAGGTTCACATAGATCCAATTAATTTTAAACCATAATTATAAAGTTCTTAAGTCTATGCTACCTAAGAGAATGGCAAAGGTGAAGAGCATTTTTTGATAAGGACATTTTCCTTTAAGTTTTATGAGGGCAAATTGTTGAATAAAATATATATACAGATTTAGTGAAGCATTTTTGGACTTCTGTCACATAGTACAAGCAGAAAGGACAAGGGAAGTAAAGAGAGATTAGTAAAAAAATATTATGCAGATGCTAAGAGTTTGAATAAAAAAGGATTAACTAGAATCAGTTTGTAATGATATTAATTATGTGATAGTAGTAAGAAACATGGAATTATATAGATGTCTTTTTACTGGATATAAATTGTATGACTGTCTGAGAGAAAAAAGGGAGGTGTATGAGTATTTATTGCATCTTGGATAAGTGCTAGAGTTCTAGCTGCTGACTATAGTAGGAAAATTCTGCTTCTAGATTTATTATTCGATACAATATCTACTCCAATACATTGATTGATATGTTATAAGAGTCTATGTTATCTACAATACAGCAGTACTATTTTATTGAAGAATTAAGTAAATATTTGGATTACGACAATTTAATTTTGTTGGGTGATTTTTAACTTTCTTAATATCAATTGGAAAGATGGAACATATATGTCTGCCTTAGAAGAAGAATCTGTGGATCTTTGGGTACTAAATAACTTATCTCAACATAGATTTCCCTACAAGGCAGAAAATATTCTTGATTTGTAATTTACAAACATGTTAGAATAGTGAGCATAAAACAACCATGCCCCTTAGGTAGTTCAGATAATAATGCCTTTGTGGTCAGAATAATTACACATTCACATTTAAAACATCAAACTAAAATTATGTTTGATAAAGCCAAATTATTTAAGTACAATTGAGCTCGTAAACTAATTTGATGTATCTATGAAGTCTTGATGATTTGGTTAGTAAGTGGGATAGTTTTTGAGAGCACGTGCTGAGAACATTAAAACCACTGCACACAAACTATAACCATGAAATATGATACTTACTCATCCCTTGGTGGAACATAACACATTCTAAATTATTGAAAGAAAAACAGAAAAATGTCTAGTGTATGGAAAAGATATATGACTGCTATAGCTAAAGCAGCTTATAATTTAGGTAGTATGAAATTGAAGAACTCATTACTGAAAGCCAACTATAAGTATAAAGATGAAGGACTAGAACTGGCTAAGGTGTTTAATAAACATTTTCTTGTGAGGTGATTCCATGAGAAAGGTCAATTGCTGTGTTAGAGATACCTTACAGGATGATATTTATGAGTCTATTTTTTAGTTTGGATACTGTAAGAAAATTGTTGGGCTACATAAGACAAGACAGTTCTCTGGGTCCTGACATTACCAAGATGCTTTTGGGTTACTTACTCTAAACATACTTTTACAGTTATTGCATCGTTCTTTAATAAAATGTTATTTCATTGTTATGTCCCTTTAAGTTGGAAGTATGCAGATGTTATACCTATTCACAAGGGTGGTTCAGTGGATAATATCTCCAATTATAGGCCAATTAGCCTAACATCCTTGGTGTGTAAGAGTTTTAAGAAATGTTTACTATCCTTCTAGACTACTGATTTAAAGGATTGTCTGTTGGATCTGTCTCAACATGGTTTTACCCACGACAGATCAACATTTACTAGTTTGACAACTTTTTATGACTCTGTTACTGTGGCCTTGGATCAGGGTTTATCTGTTGTTGTTGTGGTATATACAGATCTTCCTAAGGCTTTTGACACTATTCCACACAATATAATTATTGATGCAATGGATAAAAGAAGAAAAATTCATATATTATATGTTGGGTCTCAAACAGACTGAGTGAGAGAAAGCAGCAAATTAGAATTAAAAATCATCTATCTAACTGGACAAACATGCTTAAAGGGGTCCTACAGGCTTAGTATTTGGGCAATGTTATTTAATATTTTTTTTCTCACATACCAAAGCAATCCTCTATTTGAAAGGCAAATATGCTAATTATATCAAATTTGTACAAGTTATAATATCATCAAGTCTATAGAAGAATTTAATCTGTAATTGAATAAAGTAGCTTTTTGGCTAATTTATAATAGTCTAAATATTAATTAAGATAAATGGGTGGGTCCTTTACAGTGGTAAATGTAGTTTGGATGCAAATTTGGAGAATACAAGGATTTGTGCATTAGAAGTTGTAATGATTTTAAATTTAGATCACACATCCAAGTAATTACAACTGAAACATTCAAATTTGTAGCATTAAGTTTAAGAACTTTGTTTCAGGGAATACAGATTTATTTAAAAAAATATTTATTGCATATGCTCAACCTAATACTGAACATAATATGCCATTTTGTGCATATACCAAAGGGAATTTATTAATTTTGGAAGGAATACGGAGGACATTTCCAAAGAGAATTTCTGGGTTGAAATATCTTCCATATCAAGCTAGATTGTAATTTTTAGTTCTTTTTTCCATACATATAGGTTCATGTGAAATTATATCTAGTTTATCAGGCATTAAGAAACGAGGAGCTCCAATTACTACTAGACATTGAGCTTAAAGATTCTATTCAAATTACTAGGGAATTGAACTAGTCATTTAAAAATGAGGATATAGAACTACTGCTAGAGCAAATTCTCTATCACATTCTATAGTATATATGTATGTGGAATAAACCCCCTCTACTAATTAGACAGTCTAAATCATTATATCTATTTAAAATATCTTGATAACTGGGTTGTTACTAAGATTTATACATTTATATCAAAGTTTGCATTTTGATTGGCATTTTGCCCCAACACATTTTTTCAAACTATTAAAAGTATTAAAACGTGTTACCAAAGCTGGTAAATATGGATTAATGTGGTTTTATTGGGGGGAAGCAAATACTTGACAACATTAATAGAATAATGCTAGTCTAGAGAAAATCAGAGTGTGAGAAAATGTCATTAGTTTTTGCGGGCCTTGATGTAGAGAAAGCATTTGATAGAGTCACCTGGAATTTTGTAAGTAGGGCAATGGTAGCATTTACATTCCCTAGCAGAATCATACTGAATAATATATCTGAAGGGAAATGCAAGAATTATGGTGGGAGGGCTCCTCTCTGACAAGCTGGGATTGAACAGAAGAACCAGGCAGGGAGGTCCTCTTTCACACTGTTATTTGCTTTATATTTACAGCTGTTGGCAAATAAAATAAGAGGCTCCCAAATTCAAGGATATATTGCATATGCTATTCAACAAAGTAAGCTTTATTTGCAGATGATATTATCTTGTACTTGGTAAATCCAGAGATGGACATTTTGGTGTTGAGGAACATACTGAGACAGTTGTAAGTCTTTTGGGGATATACAATAAATAAAGGTAAAACATAATGCTGTAGAGGCAAATAAAAGCACCAGTGCATGCAAACTGGTTCAGAAATGCTCATACTCATGCTTATGAGGTCATGATAAGATGAAGTATTTAGGTGAATTGATTAAAATATCCTGTTATGACAGCAAAAGGTATGTGGGATAAACTAAACAAGAGAGAATACAACATTTGAGAAACTGGAAGGTTTTGAAGCAGTTAAAATGTTTCTAGTCCCTTCAGTTTTATACACATCAGGTACATTTTTTTTCAATCAGGGAGAAGTTGTGCCTGATAATTACAAGTTGAAGGAACTTATTTGGGAGGGGAAAAGGGCAAGAGTTAAGTAGGATAAACTGATCAATCAGGGATTGATAATACAGTATATGCAAAGAGAAAGGGTTAGGAAAATGCTAAGTGAAATTGCCCGCTCTGTTAGAGTTTTTAATTTGCCCTAAAATAAAAGCTGTTGTTAAAAAGGCATAATTAATAGACCAGTATAAAATATTGCATGACAACTGTATGCCTCAAAGAGAGGAGCTTAGAAAACACAGGGAAAAGATAATGGAAAGCCAATTTACAAATGAAAAATGTGAATAATTTTGTAAACCTTCCAAGTCCAGAAAGTTTAGAATTTTTGAATGGAAGTGTTAGCATAGTTATTTCTTATACAACAAATATACTTTAGAGGATTATTTTCTCCAGATAAATAGCAAATGCTGGAGGCATGATGAAGAATAAAGAGGTAACTGAAAAGTGTTTTGGGAATGTAATGAGTTGACAGATTTTAAAAATTCCCTACAAAGTACGTTGACAGAAATAGGGAGGGGACAAATGGTTATAACTAATATAACTAAGGAAACTGTTATTTTTAGCTGGGATAAGGGATCCAAATTGCCAAGAATTATTAATGCTTGATTACATTTAATGCTATTGGCACCAAATGAAAGGAAGCTCTCAATCGTGTAAAGAAGATAAAAGAACTGGTGGTGGGATCATTAGAAAATGTAAGGAACACATTTCATAGAAAGAAATGGAATTTGTGGAACAATACATGAAGAATACTGTTTAGGAGGAGGAATGAGGTTTAAGAAACAACAGGAAATGAGTAACTTATGAAAGACTGGAGTGACTGAAACTGTTAAAATGAAAATATACATGAATATTGTATGACAATAGCACTATATACTGTTATTACACATTGTTTTCTTTTCTATTAATGTATATCATTTTTCTTTTCTAATAATGTATATAAACCCATGTTGCAGGTTAAAAAGGGATGAGTTATAAAGATGGTAAAAGTGAGGTTAACTCTTGAAAAAAAAACTTCAGACAAAATGAGTATTTGGGCTACAGAGAAAGGTCCTTCACAGATGCTGCTTTTCCAATTTTTTGGAAAAGGAACGACAAGTTAAATTCTGGACATAAACCTACCTAACAATATGAAAACAGCAAAAATGCTCAGTAATGGAGCTTTTAAAAATTACACACCATACTGTATCAGATATATATCATTATCCATTGAACGCCAGTATGGTATGTGTATTGGATGCTTAGATACTAGTCTGAAATATTTTTTTTTCTAAAAACATCATTAAGTAAAAGCCATGTCCAAATTCTCATACACAAGACACATGGGCACCTTTTTCTGATGATCCAGAATTTCTTCAGTAGCACCTTAATGAGTTAATTTGAGTTTGCCATAACTTTACTGTTGACATGGACAGTATCAAATGATTGTTTGGTAATGTGCCCTAACAAACAATCAATTTTCTGCCAGACCTTTCTGGTGGGAGATATGTTATCTTGGAGATTATTCAACCAGTTTGCAGACTACTATTCTTAATCTTATTCCTATGCAATATGCATTTGTGCCTAAAGTCTTCTAAACAGGTCACCATTGTTTACATTTTCTTTAACAAACTTAGCTTCTGTTTTATTGAACTTAAAATTTAATTTGTAATCTATTGCTTAAATTCATACATTTTAGTATTTTCTTACTGACAGTAAACTCCCAGTTATCTATTTCATTACAGTGGTAAAATAATATATTTTGCCAATCAAAACCAGACATGTATGCATAGCAGCCCAATTAACCTGTCTCAAAAAAGCAAGAAATCTACAGGTCAATGATGTAATATTCCTGAGCAAAATATCTGCCGGTGTCTTGGAAATTATTGGACACACTGTACCAAATCATATGATGATCAGAAAAGCAATATCTACTTATCCCATAACTTGAAATCATGCAATTACCATTAGCTATTGCTCAGTAAATGATAGACATACACACAAAAGAAAAAAATATACACTAGTTGGGCTCTCTTTCATACATAAGACAAAAATTAGATATCTCAAGGAGATGCTCTAGAACACTTTCATACAGTCAAGAACAATTCATCTAATGTGTGTCAGAATGATTAACAACACATTACACAATGTAAGAGATCAAGGGGCAAACAGATTGTGCTAATTTCTAAAGGAGAGAACAGTGAAGTAGATATGACTGAAATCAATTAAATATTAGCATGCACCTTACTATGTCTTGTATACTGGTATTCCAGAGTCTGTTAAAAAAATACTACTCCATTCCCACCACTGACTCTGTGAAAATCATAATCTTTCATTTTATTACATCCATGAATATCTAGGAATGGGCTATTCATTTTAGGGTGCTATCTAGTTTCTGAGGCAGTGATAACATCAACACCACAATAAGTGCCCATTTTTCACATTAAAACAGTTATGTACTTACAATAACTTGGTATCTGTGCTGTCCAGTTTCATCATGCATCATGAATGGATCTTTGGATCCAACTCAGCCATTTCTTTCAGACATATGATCCAAGCCTCAAACTCCTCTCTCTCCCATGATGCCTCACTCCTCTTCAAACTCTCAGATCAAGTCTTCTGCCCCTTCCTCAAGATAGTTATCCCAAATATAATAGAGACACAGAGACAAAAGACCTACTGGAGTCCAAACTAGGAACCAGTGGATTCTGTAATCCTCTAGAACGCTCTCAGCTGTACAAGGAAGGAGGAAGGAGGGTGGGATGTGATGCATAATGAAATTGGACAACAAAGATACCAAGTTATGGTAAGTACATAACTTCGAATCTGATGTCCATTTCATTATGCATCATGAATGGGTCAGAGTTCCCAGCTACATAAACTCTGGGAGGACCTCAAGGAAGGATATGGCCAAGCACAGCTGAACCAAAGGAGGCTATGTTCCTAGAAATTAAGTCCAGCTTATAATGAGACACAGACGTATGGGCTGTGAACCAAGTAGCTGCTACACAGATGAGAATAAACTGTGGAAATACATTCTGTAGTCTATTTTGCTAAAGTAATCATAGAGACTGCCTGGACCAACCTGTTCATAGGTTCATAGGTTCATAGGTAGGTATTAGGCTATCGGCCCTGGGGCCTATACAAGCCCAGCTAAAAAGGTACCCTGGCTTTTGCCACCCAAGAAAATTATTTTCCTGTGCCACTGTCGAGCAGAGCCACAGAGGTGATGCCCGGGGTGAATTTCCTATTTCCCATCCAATCATCAAGATTTTTCTTGAAGAGTGCTAATGAGGAGCTTTGTTTAATATAGATAGGTAGTTTATTCCAGAGTATGGGTAGTCTCTGGGACAGGAATCTATCCCTCCGGCATGTTCTGTTAATTGTGGTGACAAGGTTTAGGTCCCTAGAGCATGTAGCTCGGAGGGATTGGGATTTTATTAAGTGGAGCATGTCCAACAGCTCTGGGTTTGACATAGCTTTGTATGTTAGGCAGAGATCACCTCTGAGTAGGCGATATGCAACGGAGTAAAGTTGGAGTTTTTTGAGATGGTCTATATAGAGCATCTGTTTGAGGCCAGTAATCCTTTTTGTGAGGTATTTCTGCGGCCTTTCCAGTTGTTGTAGATGTCTTGTGAGGTACATACCAAAAGGGGCGTTGTACTCTATAATGGGTCTAATGAGTGATGAGTAGAGGGGAACAATGACCTCTTTTTTTCTTAAACAGAAACCTTTTGTGATGAGGTGTGCCAAGTAGAAGGATTTCCTGACTCTGTGGCAATGTGATTATCAAAGAAGAGCCTACTGTCCACCTGTATCCCAAGGTCTCTTATCACACTTTCGGTGTTAAGTATACTACTGCCTATGTTGTAGTTCATGGGTACAGAGTTTTTACCAAAGGGGATGACAATGCACTTTTTAGCATTGAGCTTCAGGCCATGGCTTTAACACCAGGCATCTGTCTCAGTGAGGCCCTTTTGCAGGATGTCTGCATCGTTAGGAGTTTCGATTATGGCTCCTAGTTTGCAGTCATCTGTGAACTTCATTAGCCAAAGACCTTCTGTGTTAGCCTGTACTTCAGAGAAGTAGATACCAAACAGGAGAGGACCCAGGACCGAACCCTGTGGTACTCCACTTGTCACTGGTCTGAATTCAGATTTGGAGTCTGCTACTTTCACAGTATGGGTTCTGTCAGTGAGCCAGTTGGCAACCCATCTTGTGACATAGGGAGTTATACCTAGTTTAGTGAGTTTATCTATAATTCCAGTGTAGGGGATGGTGTTGAAAGCCTTGACAAGATCTAGATAGGCTGTATGAACCACCTTACCCTTGTCTACAGCTTTGGTGACTGCTTCAAAGAAGTCTATCAGGTTTAGGAGACATGATCTGCCTTTTACAAACCCGAACTGGGTGGGATCCAGAGTTTGGAGATTACCAATGTCTATGTTTATAAGTTCCATGATGATACGTTCCATGGTCTTGCAGACCAGGCTCGTCAGGCTAATGGGGCGGTAGATCCCAAGGTCCGTGGTGGCTCCCCCCTTGTGGAGTGTAATAACCGTTGCTGTGCGCCATTCAGCAGGCACAAAGCCTGAGGTGAGGCTATGATTAAACAGGGTGCCAGTTCGTTCTGTAGTTCATGTAGAACACAGCCTGGGATGTTGTCTGGTCCCATGGATGCTGTGTTCTTGGCTTTGGAAAGTGTGTTTTTTACCTGTGCAGCCGTGATTACAGGAACTTTGCATTCTTCCGGTAGAGAGATGGGCTCTTTACGGGGTGAGAGGGGGGCACTGAACCTATCTGCCAGGATGTTGGCAATATCAGTTGGGTCTATTTAGTGCCATTGTGCTGTAACTCATAGCAGATCTGAGTGTTGCCATTGAGATTCTCGACATAGCTGTAGAATGCTTTGTGGTTGTCTTTAGAATTAGTGGGATTTTATTTTCGTAACTAGCTTTGGAGGATTTTATCAGGGATCGCAGCTTCTTACTGAGGCTGACCAGGGAGCTCCTCCACTCATGGGATTTTACCCTCTTTTGCAAGAGTTTCTTCCTTCTGTTGTACAGTTTGTTTGTGGCAGGGGACCACCAGATTGGCTTCCTTTTTTGGAGGATAGTGTCTTGGGTCTGTTTGGGATAGCACGATCCATGCACTCATGTAAGTGCTTATAAAGTGCAATTGTGTAGGATTCAGTAGTCATAACTGTATTGCCCATCTGCATTGGTGTCATGAAGTTCACCACTTCTGTCTTAAGAAGCATGAAGTTGGCTTTGGAGAAATTTTTTACCATGGTTTCCTTAATGGGGGGTGGAGGCAGGATGTGGATATCTAGGGTAATTAGCTTATGGTTGGATCAGACCAATGAGGCGTTGACTTCAGGTGTGGAACACCAGTCACTCATATTGGTAATGACTAGATCTAGGATATTGTTGCCCCTGGTGGGGGTGTGGATAAGTTGATCCAGGGCATTGGAGTTTATGAATTCCAGAAAGCGTTGAGCGAAGGAGTTGGTACACGAGTAGTTTTCCCAGTTAATGGTGAGGTAGTTGAAATCGCCCATTATTAGGGTGTTTGGTTGAACCCTAATACTTTCCAGTACATCAAGAAAAGAGGAGTGGGAATCCTGGGGCATGGTGGGTGATCTGTAGCAAGCTACAATTTGGATTGCAGTTTTGCCCAGAGTTAGTTGCACTTGGATAACCTCGGCTGCATTATGCTGAGCAACTAGCCTGGAGGTGTGGATATCCTTAATGAATGTGGACACACCTCCACCTTGGTGTTCTGGTCCAGGTTACATGGCCGAAAAGTGTGATATGAGTTATAGCCTGGTAGTGCAGGGGTGCTCTCTGGAGCCTTGAACCAGGTCTCAGTCACTGCACAGATATTGATGTTCTCCATTTTAAGGAGTGCCTCGAGTGAGTGCATTTTGAGATTTAGACTTCTAGCATTGAGTAGCATCACCCTCAGTTTTTGCTTGCCTGTTCCTGTTGTGGTGGTGAATTTGTCATTTGAACCTTGCCTAAAAAAGGCACTATAGGGACGGCAAGAACCTTAGCCAGTATCCGGAATCCCAGGGGTGACAGGTGCAGCCATCTCTGGCAAAGCATCGTGGTCTGTCGACCATGTCATCCCAGGCAGACATATACTGGATCCCTTTAGAATGGCACCAGAAGCTTAGCCAATTGTTGAAGTCAATAATTTTGTCCTTGTACTGCGGCATCATTCTGGGTGATGGCAAAATGCTACTCAGGGCTAGGGTCATACCTGCCTGGGCTACAAGATCAGAGAGCTCTTCCATGTCTCTTTTCATGTAGTCTAGGGAGGCACGTCTCAGGTCATTCACACCAACATGGACAATGACAGAGTCATATTTGTACTTGTTGTGGAGTGACCTGAGTGCGTGGGTTATGTGGCGTATCCTGGCACCCAACAGGCAGCTGACAGTAACCTTCTCCTTGTTTAGCCTGGTGAGTGGGACATCAGTGTACCTGACTATAGAGTCACCTATGACTAGTGTGTTGGGTACGTTGTTTTGCCTTATTGGCTGTGGCTGAGTGGCACACTGAGTCTGCAGGCTATGTGTCATTTGGGTTGTGTTGGGGGGTGGAGGTTGCTTGCATTTCTGCTTTGCAGGTCTCTGTTGCTTGAGCAGATTATTATTGAGAGCCTCTGCAAATATTTTTGTGTTTCTATGTGTGGATTTTGGTGGTGTAGGTTTAGTGGGACTATGTGATGAGTATGGTGTGGTGCAAGTGTTTACCTTCTCCTCTTGACTGTCAAGTTCAGTCTTGATTGGAGAGAGCTTTACCTCCAATTTGGCTAGATAAGTGCATCTCTCACAGATGTGTTGGGTGGTAGGAGGAGAGGGTTGTCTGTGTACACGAGGCAATTTCTACATTGCCCCAAGATGCCCAGATTCATCAGATAGACAGGAGAGAACACTGGGAGCTGACCCTTGGACATGCCTAAATAAAAAAACTATTTTCCTCTAGATAAGTGAGGAAATTGAGTACAAGAGCTGTTTTGCTCTAAGCAAGTGAGGAAAGTTAAGTACCAAAACTGTTTTCCTCTAGGTAATGAGGAAGGTTGAGTGCTGTAGTAATTAGTAGGTCATTTAGTGCTTACAAGTTCTTAACAAGTGCTTATCATGAATAAGCAAATTCAAGTGCTAAAAGTAAGAATCTGTATCTGGACTAAACTAGTTACAGGAAAGGGGGAAACAAGTGCAAATGTGGGCTTTTAAATCAGAAAGTTGAGAGAGATGGAAAAACTGCCCAAATGGCCAATAACTACAATTTCTGGGCCAGAACCACTCCTTATGTGGTAGATAGGTTACCTAGTGCTTACCACTCCCACTGATAAGCTAGAAGGCTTCCCTCCAACACAGAAAGCTTGGGGGGGCTCAGAAGCTTACATACAGTCCTGGATACAGCAAATCTGAATCTGGACTACACTAGTTACAGGAAAGGTATTTTTTTATATATATACAGAAAAGTAGCTAAAACAGCAGTC
Source organism: Protopterus annectens (assembly GCF_019279795.1). Classification (NCBI taxonomy): domain Eukaryota; kingdom Metazoa; phylum Chordata; order Ceratodontiformes; family Protopteridae; genus Protopterus; species Protopterus annectens. The sequence goes on from NC_056727.1 coordinate 859,566,507, forward strand.
AAAACAATTCAAATGCAGTGTAAGCTAGCACACTTGAGTATGTAGCAATGTTAGACCAAACAGTTTAAAAAAATGCAATTAAATTAAAAATGACGACAAACAATGCAGAAGGAGTCTATTAGGTAAAATGAGGTAAAGAGATGGGACTGGGGGGAGTGTCCTAGATCAAATCTACAGTGGGGACAGGCAACTGCAAAAACCTCCAAATTTAAACAACACAGGAATAGGGAGGGAGGGTATGGGAAAACCAACACCTTCAGCAGAGATTTGAAAAACCATAGAGTGAAGCAAAAATAACAGTTTGGCAAATAACTGTTTGGCAAAAAGGCAATGAAAAACTGCTCTGATTTTCTATGAGGTCTAGTTTTGTGTAGGTAGAAGAATGGTCTGGTTCATGTTGGCCTCTGAAGTGACCTTTGGAATGAAGGAAGGATTCATCCTAAGAGAAACTCTATTCTTGAAAAAGGTTATGTACGGTGGTTGAGAAGACAGAGCTTGTAATTCTGAAACTCTTCTGGCCGATTTAATAGCCACCAAAAAGGCAGTTTTCCATGGCAAATTCTTCAGCTTACAAAAATTAGCAGGTTCAAATGGTTTCTGGGTGAGACCTTGGAGTACCTAAGTAAGATCCCATAGTGGAGAAAGATCCTTGATTGGAGGCCTTAGATGAAAAACCCCTATGCCCGACAGAGTCTGGAAGAGGAAAGGATAGAGGGAAACCCAGCTCTCTTCCCAACATGGAAATGTGTGGTATCCACAAGTTACACCTTTATTCTAGAAAAACTAGCTCCTTCATGGAAAAGCAAGCTCAAAAACATAAGGACATCCATGACTGTAGCTGAAAAGGATTCAATATTCCTTTGCGAAACCCAGATGGAAAACCTTTTCCATTTGCTACAATATACTTTTTTGGTGGAGGGCTTTTGAGAGGCAAGGATAATTTCACAGGCAGGGGAAGGAAGCCTGGTCTTTAGGAAGATTACTGGAAGTGGAGAAACCAAATGGTTAGTTTGAGGGATCAAAGACTGGGGAATGTTGTTCTGACAGATGTGAAATGACATCCTGTCTGGGATCCAGTATCCATGGAGGATATTTGCTGCAAGACAGCAGAAAGGGGAACCATACCTGACAAGGCCAATGAAGGGCAACGAGGATAAGCTTGGTTTTCAACCTGCTGGCTTACAGTAGAACTTTGCTTATCAGGGGAATTGGAGGATAAGCATAAAGTCACCGAAGGGCCAGTCATGGACTAAAGTGTCCCTGGGTGACTCCCCCACAGGGAGGATCAGAGTGAAGTACCTGCTGCACTTTTTGTTTAAGGGGGAGGCATACAGACTGCAGCAAGGTTGGCCCCAATGGCTGAAAATCTTGTATGCTACTGACTGGTTCAGAAACCACTCATGAGGACTCAATATAAACATGCACAAACTGTCCTCCAGAATGTTGGATTCTCCCAGGATGTGCATTGCAATGAGAAAACAGTTTAAAGCAATTTTCCATTCCCAGACCCTCATGGCTTCTCTGCAGAGTGGGTAAGAGTGGGATCCCCCTGCTTGTTGATGTTCCATACTACTGATATGTTGTCTGTCAAGACTGCAATTTTCCCCAGAGGAAGGCAGTCCTGGAAGGCTTGCAACATAGTGAGAACTGCCTTCATCTCCAGGACATTTATGTGCAATTTGTTCTCCGTAGGGGGCCACATGCCTTGGACCATCCTTCCCTGAAAATGCCCCCTCACCCAACAGGGAGGTATCTGTGGTCACTGTGGCTGAAGGAGGGGGGAAGACAAATGGCCTGCCTAGATGAAGATTGTCTGTAAGCATCCACCATTGAAGGTGACACCTGAAAATCAGAGTAAGTTTGACCAGGGTTGATAAGGGGTGACACGGAATGGACCACTGAACTGCCAGAGTCCACTGGAGAACTCGCACGAAGAACCTGGCTCTCGCATGAAGAACCTAGCTAAGGGCACCAGAAGGATGGTGGCTGAGATGGAACCCATGGCTTTAAGAAATAGTCAAGTTGGAGGAGATGGCATGTCTAGTAAGCACTGGACCTGCCGCCTGAGAGACAATATCCTCTGTAAAAGAAGAGCAGCAACTAGCATGACCATGTTCTACTGAGACCCAATTAATTCAATGTCCTGTACTAGGACAATTTTGGATTTTGCTGTATTCACTGTGATTCCCACATGACAAAACAGGTGCAACATCACCTGAATCACCTGGAGCAGATGATGCCTTGTGGGTGCCATTAGGGGCCGATTGTCTAGGTAGGGGAACACCTAGAATCCTTGCAGAAGGAGATGCGCAACTACTGCCATTCATTTGTTGAAAAACCGGGTTGCAGAGGTGAGGCCAAAGGGCAGTGCTCTGAACTGGTAATGACTGGCCCCCAGCTGGAAGTGTTGATATCTCCTGTTATGCCTGTGTATTTTTATATGATAGTATGAGTCCTGGAGATCCACCAAGCACATCCAGTCATCCTTGTGCATAAGCAGCAGAATGGACTGCACTGTAACCATGTGGAACTTTGTCCTTTTGACAAACAGATTCAAACTGCTCAGATTCAGGATGGATCAAAGGTCCCTGGTCTTCTCTGGCACTAAAAAAAGTGTAAGTAAGTTCAGCATTCTTGTTGTTCAGTTGGGACCTGCTGAATGACTTTTTTGCCTAGAAGGTTTTGTAGTTCTAGCAGGGCACTGTCTCTCTGACTGGGTGGTACATCAGGGCGAAGCCCCCTGGTGTAGGGAAGAGGAAGGGAAAAGGGAATATGGTAATATCTGGAAATAATGTTTAACCCCCAGGCATCGTTTGTTATGTCTGTCCAGGCTTCTGGGTGTAAGGATAGTCTGCCTCCAACTGTCTCCACAGTAGGACAGTCGGGAAGTACTTCAGGAGCACTGAAAGGGGCTGTCAGAGATGGGCTCCCTGAAGCCCTGGTCCTGGGACCCCCTTTCCCTCTGGGGTGGCATCTACCATTGAATCCTCTCCCTCTGACTCTAGAAGAGGATTAATCTTGCGAATCAGGAAAGGTCCCTTGGGATTTGCAGAACCACATCTTCTTTGCACTCCAATGGCTCCTGAAAAAGATCCATGGGGGAAGAAAACTTGATCCCTACAGAAGATAGGGTCTTGCCTTCTTGTTCGCTGTGGGTAAGTGTCTCCTTAACCTATGGTCAAAACAAAGAGGAACTGTCAAAAGGTGTGTTAATGAACAATGCCTTGAAGGGGTCTGCAAACCTGCACAGTCTCATCCAGGCATGTCTCCTAAGGGCAATACCTGAACCAGCCGCTCAAGAGGTTCCTTCCACCATGTGGTAGATTAGCCTCATCGAGGAATTAGCAATAGAAACCATGGTGTTCAGCTGTGTGGAAACGTTCTTGGAGTTTTCCTCCAACAGTGACTGTATCAGAGAGGTGGAAATTTCCTTCACCAAGTCTCTTTAGAGGCACGTGAAGTGTACGAGGTAATTCAATGCCCTCAGTGAAGAAATAGCTGAGGCATATACTCGCTTCTCATGCCTGTCCAAAGCCTGAAGCTCTTTGTTTAGGGGATGGACAGTGGAGCTCCATTCAGCGAGCTCTTTCTTAGTGGCTGCCAACACCACAATGGCACCAACCGGGACACCTTTTCTCCAGAAGGGATGATCTTTGGGGGGACTAAGGTAGTTATCTGCATGCTTGGAAATTGGTTCCATGGTGTCAGGCTCCTTCCAAGCTTGGCAGGCAATGAGATCAATAAGTTGATCCACCAGTGGGGTCACGCTGGATGTAGTCTTCGTGTCCCTTCTGGTTATTAGTTTAGTCTTCGAGTCCTTGTGGTTATTAGCTTAGTCTTTGAGTCGTTTGGTTTGCACACCTTTTTTAGTTACTACAATGTAGATGGTCCCATCCTGAATGCCTCCAGGAACACTAACTCCTCAGAGGAAGGGGGATGGGAAGACCATCCACCCTTTTGTTTCAGGATTTCTAAGATATCTCCAAGGGAAATATCATTGGGTGGAGATCAGGGGGACCCTTCCCCTTTTAAGTTGGTGTCCTCTGTCAATGACTCCAAGGGGGAGTCAATGTGCTTCCTCTTGCACCAACTCTTCCAGAGCACATCATCCGTCGGGTACTGGGGGAGATTCAGAAGACAAGGGAACCCCTGCAGGCTCTCCGGGAGGGGCTGACCATGGACTGGATGGATGGGAGTAAAGCGTTGATCCACAGATGATTGGGAAGGGCCTGGCAGAGGAAGAATCATAACTTGAGGCATTGAGAAAGCCCTCTCTGCCACCTGAAATTCCAAGGATGCAGGGAGAACCTGTCCCCGCACCCCAGAGGCCAAAGCCCTTGAGAGAGAAAGAGATGAAACCATCCCAGATCTGACATCACCAGAGGGCATCAGACCTGAGCTGTCGAAGGCCGAGGCCCCCGGTGGAAGGGATAGCTCTGAGAAGGTCAGAGCCAACACCAACCCCGAGGACCCAGTGTCAACCCTGAGGATTCAGGACCTGCTCTGCTCTGACAGATTTGGAGCTGAGCTGGTCTGGGACACTGTTGAAGCTAGGGAAAGGAGTATCCCACGATCCAATGCTGGTTCACTCGGGATTACCAGGCCCTGCGTCTCTGAAGTCGAGTGGATCAGAGGAAGAGGTTGAGGTGTCGAGGTCTGAACTCTCACAGATCCAACATGGGTCAGAGAAGGCAAAATCCCTAGCTGGATATGGGCTTTGAGGAATCTCCTCATCATTTGATACATATCAGAGTGAGAGAGCTGAGAGGATTGAGAGGACAGGGAAGAATGAGTTGACTGCAACAGTGACATGCTTGGCTGGGTGATCTGAGCAGGGGAGGGGGACTTGCTCTGATGCAGAGTATGACTCGAGAGACCTATGATCCAGGCGTGTGTGACTCGGGGTGCACTCCAGAGATGAGGAGCTATGGATCCTTATATCCTCTGATAGCTCTGAATGGCTGCTCAAACCCGAGGTCAAGGGATCCAGCAGGCCGGGAGGTTTGGTCGGTGCTGACTCCCCCCAGATCTGAGGGACCTCTTGGGTCCAGAGAGAAGTGAGGGCAAGATGTATCTGATGGGGATGGATCCAAAAGTTCCTTTGTTTTTCATGGGCAGAAACAGAAGTCCCCATGGAAGCAGAGGGGAGGCCGCTTCTTTTGAGAAGGAGTCCAGACATCAGGGGAGGGAAGAAGCCCTCTCAAATTGAGCTTATTCCTTCTATCAATGAGGGCTTGGGGACTGAAGGCTGAAGAAATGTCTCACAGCATTTCCAAGTGCCCCGGACCCAAGCAATAAATGCACTTCTTGTGGACATCAGATTAGGGAATCTTATGCCCGCAAGAGGCACACCTCTTAAAACCATAGGGTTTGTCTGCCATGATGAAGAACACTCACACAAGAACACAATCTCAGACAAACCAACCGCACATTAAACTATAACTATAACTCTTTTTTTTTTTTTTTTTTTTTTTTTTGTGAAATAAGGAGAAAGAGAAAGAGAAAAGAGAAGGGGAAAGGAGAAAAACGAAAGCGTGGAAAAATGCCTAATGCCAGCGAAAAATTACAGCAACCTAATGGGAGGGGAGGTAGTATTTAAATGTAAACTATTTAACTTTAAACTATTTAGAGAAGGAAGGAAGTGTCCTAAGACAGAGAGAGATGATTCAAAATATTTTACCTAACTGGAGAGAGGCTCATAATCGCATCTGTCTGTAATGGTGACAAATGAGAACCGAGGGTTTGAAGAGGAGTGAGGCATCATGGGAGACAAAAGAGTTTGAGGCTCGGATCATATGTCTGAAAGAAATGGCTGAGATGGATCTGAGGATGGATCCAAAGACCCATTTGTGATGTATAATGAAATGAACAACATCAGATCTGTGCATTAATATGGTATAAGAAAACTCAATGACTGGGATATTTAGAAAACCTGAAATCATTCAACTGCAGAATTTTCAGTCCCAAGACCACTTAAATTAATTAAAATTCTCAGGGGAAAAAAAACTTACATAATCATCAAATAAATCTTTTCATACTAAACATTACCTTAAAAACTTTAAAAAACATACTGACATTAGACATTTACCTACAAACAATAAAAATCTGCATCCTATAATTTTTTTTCACTCGTGATGCATGCACCACAAGTGCATGGACTCAGTTACATGTGCTTATGTTTACCTACTTATAAGTAAACCACCTGTAAAGTCCACTGAAGAACACTTAGTCTGAATGAAATAGTCTCAGAAAAATGAAAAAGCTACAGAAATTCTGCATCTGCTCCTCTCTGTGGTAGCAAACTTCAAAACTGTCAGTAAATTATGAGATTTAAGTCTGAAAACAAGTACAGGTTGCCTCAATGATAGGCATCTAAATGCTATTAGTAAAACACTCAGACTGACGTGCATATAGCCATAAGCACCTGTGAAGCCCTAGTAAAGCTATATGTAAACTCCCACTACACTGTACCTTTCCAAATGTTTGCACAATTACATCCTGTCACTGTCATTTTTCTAGCCCCCATACCTGCCAGTCATCAAGCTGCTGCAATTACCCACTCATTCTCCATCGTAGGGTGAGAGCAAATGATGGCATAGCTGTCACAGAGGCAGGCATAAGGGCAGGTTTTCACTTTAAGGCCCTTTCTCTCTCCTTGAGTGGGAGATGTGTAACTTGCATCACAGTAGAAGTCACTATGCCTTTTTGTGCATGTGCATGCTTCCATACAGCTGTCAATGAAGGCTACCATGTTTACGGCTTGATGAGCTGAATGTATGACTCTGGAGTACACTGGTTAAGCATCATCATTCCTCCTCTGGGGGGTAGTTGAATATGATGGCCCACTGCAGCACTTTCCCCAAGACAGGGCAATCATTCTCCCCATGCCAACTCCAGTAGATTCCCTAGCAACTATTCAAAGTAAGTCCCTGTGTCATAGTCAGGGCTCTATCCTCTCTACACCAACAGATGTGGCAAGGACTGCCAGTCTAGCCATTTTCATAAGACAACTGTTAAAAGTTCAACAGCTTAGAAATATGAATGTAATCTATTATTTATTTATTTAGGGAAAAAAATAAAATTCTAAAGCTTTGATTGAAGTGGGGTGAGTAAGACCCTCCCAGACTCTTATTTATTATAATATATTCTTGGGTCACATAACCTTGGGGTCATTTTCAACTTTCTCTGAAATACACTATTGTGGAAGATGCACTCACTAAAACCACAGGCAATGCTATTTTCTGTTGCCTCATGCATTTCATAATTTTTTTAATTTCGAGGAAAGAAAGCAAAATCCATTATATTCTGTACCTGTTCAGAATAGCTTTCTGAGAAACATTTTTAATGAATACTGCATAGTCAATATGCCACTCTTTCCCTCATTTTCATTCTGTGTGGCTTCTGTTAATCTTCATAGAAGTGCACTTCACTTTCAAGTAATTATACCACAAGATACATATTCTGCAAATGAAATGGAAAATTGTCTGGAAAGGGATGATCTGGTTTAACAATTCTCTCCTTCCCTTTTTTCTAATAAGATCTTTATATGTCCTAAAAGATGTTGGTATTAATTAACTTAACATGCTGGTTGTTAAATGCTATCAACTCAACCTCATCTAAGGACCCTAAGGACAATTATCCCGAACTGTGTTCTGTGTTCATTCAGGCAACTAATCATTAATAGTAGGTCATCCATCAACGTAGTTATTTTATCAAGCCATCACATTGGTCTTCCTCTTTCTATATTGATCTACAGCTGTGTCAGGTAATATATATTTTCATAATTATCTTACTCATCTCATGGTATATCTGAAGTGCAAAAGTAAAAAATCTTGTCTTTTGAGTTTCCATGGAATACTTATAAATTAACAAATACCATGTTGGTCCACTAACAGAAAACACAAAGCCAATGGGATGCAGGCATGATATAATACCTTTTATTAGGCCAACATAAGTTTTGCAATTACTCAAGCTTTTGGGCTAGCTGGAGCCATAAATATGTCAGATGAAATACGTATCAATCATCAAGCTGCCACATCTGTCCACTCATTTTCCATCACGGGGTGACAACATGTGTTATTAGCTGAGAAGCTCGGATGAGACTGGAAACGGAAAACCCTCTTCTCAGAGTTCACTGCAAGCCTGTATCTCTTGCCAAAAGAAGCTAAAACTGTTTTAATTCAAAATAATTCATATATCAATTACATATTACAAATACAGAAGGACATGGCCTAAATGAATGTATTCCCCTGAGACCTAAACTTAAAATGAGGCCTCTTCCCAGATAAAGTCATAGGTTTATGTATATGTGTTTTTATATATGAAACTTTGATATATGAATTATTTATTTGTTTTTTGCAGGTTAGGAATTGGTTATTAAAATATATTATTCATTGATATATAATATTTACATATTTATATGTATTTAGGAAGGAATATTGTATTTTTTTCATCGTAATTTTTATCATTGTCTTGTATAAATATTGTCTTTTACATCTAGTTAGTTAGAATATAATTCATGTTAGTATAGCTTTAAAGGATTTGCTTTAGTGATGCTTAGTCATATGACTTCAGACATGTGATATGCAGTGAGTATATAGGTGTGTCTGTTTTAAGTGCTTTGTTACACCTGAAGAAGCTAGATTGTGAAAGCGCTTGTGTTTTGCACTCAGTAAAGGCCTATCCTGGATTTTACAGCTGTCTGCGTCTCTGTTTTATTTTACATTATTTGTCTACAGTTCTTTGGAGACGTTTCAGTGGGTGTTCTCTTTTTGGCAGGTTGTTTTTTGTTCTTTAGTCTGTTTTAATTCACAGTTTAATTTGAACTTAAAGCAATAGGTTTGAAAAGGGAAAATTAAGTGCTGAGCCGACATGTTTATTACCTATAGTCCAAATGCACAGACAGTAATATAAATATACTATATAATGTAGTACATGAAGTGCCATGGTTAAAAAAACAGTCAAATTACATCCTGGTTAGCACTGCCAAAGAGTGAGACCCAACCTTAGCAACGCTTAGTAAGGTGCTTAACAATTATTACACAGCCTCTATGCACTATGGTTGGATATGCAATAAAAACAGAAAGCACTGACCAATAAACAACAGCAGCAGCAGGACAAGAAATGGCTTTGTTTCATTTTCTGTTTCTGCCTGCTGTCTGTAAAGTACACAAAGTACTTTGGTTACAGTTGCTTCCCTTACACTAGGAATATGTAAGAATGTCAACTACTTTGCCACTGTTTTGCTGGCTTTCAAAGCTGGCACAACACACTATATGTTTTAAACCTTACTTTTGACTAATTTGTAGTACACTGTGAAGATAAATCTACATGCACAAGAAAGAATTAAGATTGTATCTGTAATGGTAGCTACGTATTATGTGATTTCAGCATGGATGCCAAAATTCACTTCTTGAGTTTCACTCTCAAGATAAATTGTTTGGCATCCATGTCTCAAACACATAATAAGTGAGTTATGATCAGCCACCCAATCCTAATCCTATAAATTTATTAATAAAAATGCTTCATTCCTACATCCCCCCTTACCGAATGTAGTTGCCCAGTGAGGTGCATATATATTCAATACCACAAAAGGATGGGAAAGGAAGGTTACTATTGTTTATCCCTGTGGGCACATAGTATCCTCATACTACACTATTTTAGGCAGTAGTTTGGAGCATATTTTTACATTTTCCAGGCTTATCTGTTCACCTTCTTGGGTTTAAACAGCTCTTTTGCCTTCATGGTTAAGTGGTAAAAGAGAATACAGACAAGGACCTATATTCTAATGTGAAGATGAGTCTTGCCCCAAATAAAGGGACTTTGTTGGCTTCTAATAGGATAGGGTCCTATACTGATTAGAAAACTCAAAGCCACATCATTCATGGCCTCAATGGGTCAGTGACGGTGAGTTTTGGTATTGTTTTGCAATGAGTCATGGAATTAAATGAACTCTGGAAATTCATGTTAGACTCCCCCCTGTCATATGAGGAAGAATGAGGAAATTCATATAGGAATCTTCCCTTTCAGTGAAGAAAAATTGTATCTATCATTATTCTACCATTGTACTGCTGAGCTGATCCAAACAAGGATGGGAGGACTGTACTCTAGTATATGGAAACATTGCTGAGTTCCATAGTGCCCCTCTTCTGGGGGAACCTGTCCATATAGGATTCACAAATATTTATCTATAAAAGAGAGGCTGAGTTGTGGCTGAGGGGTCCACTAGCACAGTCATTTGCCTTGGTATAAGCACTGCTGTGAAGGTGATGTTTGTATTTGTGGCTCACTGCTAGAACTACACTGTCTCTCTAAACAGAAGATACAATAGCTTACTTCTTTTTTTCACTAATGCTCCACACCATAGGCTGGACATTTGACCAGGGTAGGAAAGGCTCTGATCTTTATTTCTCTTCTAGACTTTTGAGGGTGAGAATTACTGCACTTGACTGAAGCTGGTTTATGTGAAACATCTGCATGGCTCCACTTCCTTAAGAAATTGATGTTCCATCAGCAAAGTATCTATTAGCAGGAATTGTAATGAGCTGTACTGCAGGAATGGCAGGCCTACACTCAGATTGCTTGGAATGGCCCACCATTCTAACCAATGCAAAACCATGACACAAACAACTTATTGTATATTGCAGTATCATGACCACTCCGATATTCAACAGGTATATTAAAGCCTAAGATAGGGCCATATGCCGCATCAACACAAAGTGATGACTTCTTGGGCCATCTTCACAGACAGTTCTGCCCTGATGAAGGCTATGCTGTGAAGCAAAACCACAGAGGACTCTTCCCAGTTTGTACAAAGGTATTACCCCAAAAGGGTTATTACTAGGGATTCCCCAATCGGACCTACAGGAATTAATCATCTCGGCAGGAGAATACATTAAGTTATTTCTCTTGCAAGGCTACTGTCACCGGAGTTAGCTGCATGGAAAATTCCCCAGATCCAGAGAAGATCAAATAGCAGCATCATGAACTAATTTTATTGTCTATCAACAGCAAACTAAAGGAACTTCCTGTCACCCTATACGATGATGTGCAAAAATGCTATCAGCCATGCCAGGAGACACCATCCAAATGTACTGCTGCAGCAGCAGCATTATGTCTCCCGGGTTTGATATGCCATACATGCTTGTTGAAGTAACCCCATTTGGGGTTAAGGAAAAGAAGAAGAAGAGGATCTGCTTCCCCTTTAACAGTAGAATATTAGCCCACTCAAGGCGGTCTTAAGAGCTGACAGTCGTTGAGGAGACCTCTTTTTTATGGAGGCCCTTAAAGCACCAAGACATGACCATTCATGACCAAGTCTAGAAACCTGTGGTCCATGGTATTGCTTCTCAAAGCCAGGGCAAACTCAGTGAACTGTCACCCCACCAGTAGTCTTACTTGGTAGTCCAGAGTATAACTGAATTAGTGGGTTCATCTCTTTAAAAATTCAATAAAACTGCCTGGTGCTTTGCTTTTTCATTTTGGTGAACTGAAGGGCCTAGAAGATGACATGGACAAGCCTGGTGACGTCATAAAGATAACTACCTGACTTTTCTTTTGGAGGTCCTGAAGCAGTCTTAGGAACACTGACTAACGCAGAAATGACTGAAATAACTGGCATCTTAAATAACCTGCCTGGCTGACATCACCCTAAAGTAGGACAGCCTAACTAATACTAGACTGTGCTGACACATATCCGATACTGCATCTCTAGTCATAATCTCACCACAGTCAAAATTATGATGGGCTAAAGAGAAAATATTGCAGATGCTGTAAAAGACTTCTGCAGACCCATTTTTATCCCAGATTCTGGCAGATCTGCCAAGTTTCCAATGCCTATTCAGAACGGTGCTTAACAAAGTTGACTTTTTCCTGAACTCTAAACATAATCACAGTGTTCCATGCAGTACAGCTGTTTTATATTAAAAGAACAGAAAGTTACACTCTTGTTTGGTACATGGTACCCTTATTCCTTCTTTCACTCACAGTTAAAGCATTCTTATTCCTTCTCTCATTGTTCCTCTCAATGTTTTGAGTGGGTCATAATACTTGTTAAATTGGGCATAGACAAAAAATGACATTATAGTCGTTCTATATTCTGGCAAGTATAATGGCATTAATTGATCTTGGAATCAGTCAGCTAAAACTTATTTAAAGGAAAATAAAAGGGTGGGGTACTGCTCAATGGATTTCATTACACGGTCAGCAGAATTTGACCTATTACAATTGGTGATAGTGGAAAAGGCAGTAAAACAGAGTGCACATTTTTTCATTTGAAATTTACATATAATGAAGTAACCTCAAAAGAGTATTATTAAGTAAGGCAAATGCAACAATTGTTATACAGCTCACTTTGTTTCATCAGATTTTAGTATGGACTGCAAGTCTGTTCTAAAACACCTATTTTAGGAGTTTACCAGGTGGCATAGTCTGTGAGCATCAAGCTCATTTTTGGTTCCCAGTAATGAGAAATTCATTGTCTGTACACAAGAACGTTATTGATTCTTTCCATACAAGAAAATATTTATAGTGTATTTATCTTTGGTTGGACACTCCTGCAAATAGTTCTAGTTATTTCTGTAATTTTTATCTTCCTTTCCTTTTACCCAAGAGCTGCTATTTGTAATTCAACAAATAAGTCTAGTTTTGGAAAATGTTCAGACTGGAATACTGCAACAGATACAACTTTATCAGAATATTAGATCCATATCCTACCAGTCTGTTGGTAAGTTATTTGTTTTTGCTTTATGAGAAGGTCTTGAATTATACCCATACTTGCCGTCCTCCAGTTATTATTCTAGCATTTACTGTTGTGATGGATACAAGGTATCTGCTAGACCATCTGAACCATATGAACAACAAAAATATAGCCAAGACTGCAAAAATATTGCCTAATTTATTGACTTGACAAGTGTTATCACTATACAGATTTATATTCTGCTCAGGTGCCTTGCTTTGTGGACATGTTTCTCTACCATGCATGCCAGCAAATGCCATATTGATATGCAATCATCTTTTCCCTCAAGATGGTCCAGAATTTTCAACTGCTATCCAAGGCAGGATTATTCTGTGAAAGTAACTATAACATCAGCAACTGTCAGTATTTTCATATGTTTTCTTATATACATTTTCAATACAATATTAATTGGTTGTAAAACTGTGTTACTCTCTGAACTTACACAATCCTTATCTTTTTTAATTTATTCCAAACATATAAACTGTAATCTTCCTTACCCCTGTCTTAGACACCATATCTATTGTCTGCTTGTCACATATATTGCAAATGAACTGTTTGTATACTAAATGTTTTATACTTGAAATTTAACATCATGTATAACGTAATCACAGAAAAAATACCTCTTATCTTTGCATAGTGTCACTAGACAATTAATTACTTGCTTTTATCTAGATGTCTTAACTATCTATGTAGTGTATCTTTATAAAATAATTGTTTTGCCATGAGTATCTTAAATGTATCTGCTGGTGTTTTTCTCTCCAGGCCTCCATTGACAAAGGGCTTTGCCCCATCAGACTTTCCTGATAAGCAAAGACAAATAAATAAATAAAAACACAGACAAATTAAATAAATAAATAAATAGAAAAACATGGTCAGTAATGGATAAATAAAAAAAGTAAAAAATAAATAACTTCAGTTTACTCGTCATAGTGTTACTGCTCCTAGTATCAGCCACAGAGCTCGCAAGTTTCCCTTTTAATTTCCTTTCTCCAAAGAATGGCTTTAGGATCTTCATATTAGAAATTTTACACTGTACAAAGATGTTCGCTCTGCATTTGTTGTAATCCCTTCCTAAATACAAACATTCTGTGTGGAATAAGTACTTAATCTTCCTTCATCTCTTTCAAACTGTTCTTTTCTTATTCCTACAGGCTGTCACCATGTGCCCAGTTTCACCGTAAGTGTAGAATTGCTCCTTCTTGATTACCATCGGTGACTGTGTGCTGTTTCCCAATGCACCCAAAACATGTGCCTTTGCTACTTTCAGTACTTTTGCATACACAGCCATTATATTTCTGTTCTTGGAACATCTAAGCATGCCATTGCTGTCAGTCTTAGCTACAGAGGTTTGGCAGAAAGTTTTGAATATCACAGAAGCCACACAACAACATTTAATGATGTATTTTATGTTCCTCTTTAAAAAAATCCTACTGCACCCTTCCTGACTGATGTTACCACTATCATTACTTCTGACATTCCTAATGAATTTCCTGCATCTGCTAAAGGGCTGTCTGCCATCCACAGACTTCCAGATTTAATCCCCTTCTCAAAATCCATTAAATAGGGAATCTTGGTCACACTATTATGTCGCTCTGCTTATGTCCCACATCTCACATTTCAGCTTTTCTTGATAGCCTATTGAGATTCATTGCTGATCCCTTTTCTTAATATATTAAAAGATGATAATCGTGTTATTCAGTCATTTGAAACCCTGGCATATAATCTAAATGGTGCATTATCTTAACATATCAAGATATGTGTGGTGGTGTTAGAAAATGTGAAATCACTCTTGTATAATGGTGAATCATGTCACTTAGCACATATGTTGCCTGGGAAGAAAAGTGTGGCATGAAAACTTGCACTTTTAACAAATATATACATGACTTTATATTCTTTATTTCATAATCATTCAGTCAGTAGTTGGTTAAAAAGTTAACAGAACAGGAGGTTTGGCCAAACAAAATAAATATTGGGAGATAATAGTGATATTGTCCTTGCTGTCTAGTATCTGTTAAACATTAACAGAAGAACAGGGTTTTGCAGCATGAAAGATTTAAGAAGTATAGGGGGAAACTTGAGACCAGGGACATTTTAATATTACCTTAAGCTACTTACAAACTTAATAGAACAACAGGTTTGGGAACAATAAAGACCCGGAACACCTTAATATTACCATAAGCCACTTACAAAGTTAATAGAAAAATGGGTTTAGGAACAATATAAAAAGGATTTGAACCCTACACCCCTGACGCAGCACACGGCTCATTAACAAGTCAGCACTTTAAGCCCCAGCTCTAACTGAGGACTAAATACAAGAGCAAGTCTTACATCAGGATGCATTTCCTAAACAATTAAAAGTATGAAATTCTAACATCTGGTATCTGGTATTATTGATTAAATTATAATGGACCATGAGTCACAAGGGACATGGCATGTATATGAGGCAAAATCAGGGATGTTCTGCAAAGATAGGAAGAGTTAAGAGGCAGAGGGGTGTCCATATGGGGAGAGGGCTGACATAACTCTAAACAGATGTGATGAAGACTTATGGGCAAATCCAGCAGGAACACTAGATGTCACCAAAGAGAATTTTTAATTACTACTTTAGTCACTTAAAAACTCTAACGTCTGGCAATACTGACTGAAGGTAATTATCCATGACTTATGAAAGGCAAGAAAAAAAGTAAGACTACATTAGAGAAATTCTATAAATTCAAGGATAGATAAGATGTATGCGTGTGTGTGTGTGTGTGTGTGTGTGTGTGTGTGTGTGTGTGTGTGTGTGTGTGTGTGTGTGTGTGTGTGTGTTTGTGTTTGAATGTGCACATGTGAGTGGGAGATTGAGTGATGGAATGCCTGTGTTAATGAGATACATGGGCCACCCAAAGGTGATTACCTCAGGAAAGGCTAATTAGCACTAGTGGTAACACCAAATGTTTCAAAACATGCACATTTTCTAATTGTGGCTAATATGTCTCTAAATCACATTTCCCACAGTCATGAAAACTGCTTCTTTTGGCTACAGCAGTTTTCATGAGTGTAAAGTGAGCTTCATGAATCCTGATCATTATTTCTGAGAGTGGAAGGAGGCATACTTGTGACGGAACAGACTGAAGGTAGTAGAGTGGAGGTTCATCCCACAAGAAAGGCAAAGGAAATCAAAATACTTCTCTCTCCCTTCCTACACCTAGGAAAGTTTTTTTCTGAAAAATCTACTGCTCAGACTTCTCTAGATAAATGTTTCTTCCTGTTTCAGGACTTGCTAAAAGATTTACATGCCTTAAGGACAAGACAAGCATCTTCTTTAAAAAGAAAATGGTAATCTTCTTTTAAAGGACAACCGTACCCACAGACTCAAAAAAACATGTTTATTTCATCATGGTTTGGTGTTTTTCACATTTTAACACCACCCTGGGACTATTTAGAGCTTTTTAGATATTTTTATATGCAATTTCTGACTCTGACCTCATGAGGTCTGGCATCTTGAAATTATTCTGACTGTTTAGTCTGCCTCTAAGTATTCCAGAATGCATTGTTTGTCTCCAAAAAATTGTATCAGATCTGCCATGTTTTCCCTAAAGCTCCTGTCAGTGCACTAATTTTACAGGCATTCACTGCTGTGTTATAGTCACCTACTTTTGGTTAAAATTTTATCATTTTTCTATGACTACTTCAGACACAAGCAGTGCAAATGCTACAGAACAGAACTGAAAAGTGCATTTTATTGCTCTTTCTTCTTAGAAATGCTAACTTGATTTCTTTTGTGAAGGCTGAAATCTAGTTCTTCAAGGAATCCACCCCTCCTTCACACCTACCTTCCCTAGCTGTCAAAGAGGTAAAAGTAATTTGACCCATTATCTGCATGTGATTGACAGCTCACAGCAGGTGACCAGACTAATATACTGTTTTCTTGTCAGCCTTTCCTTCCTTACAGTGGGAGAATTTTTTTGTTGAACTCCTCCTGTCAAATTTAGAACCAAGCTCCATAGCACTGGGAATAATCACTGTTTTGCAAAGCATCAAACTCCTACTTATTTTTCCTTCCTGTTTGGTTAAATAGCTAACAAATGATGCACTATAAACACAAAATATTTCACGGACTTACATAACAGCACCCACATGTTTTTTTTTAAGTGGTAATTTAAGAAAATTATGGTATTGCATACTTCTTGTAATCTGATGTAGTGTTGTCAATTAATTGTGACAGACGTCTGCTTCTTATGTAAAAACATGCAATTAATGTCTATGCATGGTCATTGCAAATTTATGCTCTTAGTTTTTGCAGCTGTTACTGTGCTTCTACCTGTACTTTGTCACGTTTCGGTGGGGCTCTTCAGAAAAGTTAGATTATAGTTTGACATTTTTGCTAGGTTACGAGTGGGCTGGGAAAGGCAGCTCTGACATCACAATGTGGGAGGTCCACTGGCTCTTCTATACAGCATGCAAATCAGGTAGGGATTACATCACTTTAGGGGAGGAAACGTCCCGCTAGCTAGAGCAAGAGCTCTGGCAGATGTGAACTCATCATTTCAGAGCCAGCTAGAGGTTTTTCAACTTGTTTTTCAAAGTGAAAGTAAAACAGTACAGAAAGATAGGAAGCCTAACGGGAAAAGAGTTGAGTGGATACGTTTTTAAAGCTGCATGGGTGATTTTTCGAGGCTGTATCAATGAACAAGGACTAAAAGAGACAGCAGGTTGAGCAATCTGCTTTAATATCCCATTGTCCTTTATGAAGGAAAATGTTTCGGATGTGGAAGGCTTGGATTATGCCTCTCAAATTCCCACTCTTTCAGACTATGAGTCAGATGTGGAAGATACCCTTTTCTCCGACTCCCCCAGTAAAGAAATTTCCTTAGATGAAGCCATTTCCGAAAAGAGGAATTTTTTCATGTGGGGAAAAGAAGGAGATTTCTGGCACTGATAAAAGGTATTCTGATCTTCTTTACATGAATATTTACCTCTTGTCATTCCTCCTCTGCTTACCCCTTTAGAGGATTCATTTACTTCAGCTACTTTTTCTCCTTATTCACATCCTCCTGCTCCAAAAAGACATGATAGATTCTATAGGGTTAAGGACTCAGACAAATGTTTATGTAAAAATCCTACTACTGACCCTGCCATCAACTCACATGATTTAGGGAAAAGAACTACACTGGTTCCTGCACCAAACTGCCTCCCTAATGACAGATGGAACAGAGTACTAAACAGAATATTTTAAAAATGTAAATACATCTGTTACTCTGTTGTTTAGGACTATTAACTGACAACACATGATTACATTTCGTTTCACCATGATGGATAGCATTGGTCAGAAAAGGCTGATATTCCCAATCAAGATGAGATCTAATTTACTAGAGATGCTCCATTCTTCTTCACAAGTAGCTAAACATGCTATTAAATGTGGGTATGATACCACAGATGCAGCATCTGCAGCTGCAACTACTAGTTCTGTCATTAGTAGGCATGCTTGGCTAAGGCTCAAGCCCCTTTCTGAAGTTGTTAAGGTGCAATTATCAATGCATCTCTTGAAAGAGATTTCTTGTTTGCTAGACACTCTGCTGATGTCTTTAAAAGGATGGAAAAGAGTGTTAAAGTCATGGAAGTTTTAAAGTATCCTTTTCCTTTCTCCAGTCCCTAAATATGACAAGAAGTACCCTTCAAAACCAGTTCCTACATAGCTTCAAAAAGCAGAGTTAAACTAAACATAACAAAAATAAAGTAAAAGTCAGTTGAAAAAGAAATGGAAGGGAGATTTGAAGACTAACCAGTCTGGTTTCCAAAGTTCCAAAAGTAATAGAAAGCAGCCCCAACTACTATTGTCCCATTTCCCTTTCACTCTCCTTCTTCACCTCTGCCTTCTTTCTTCTTCCCAGAACAGCAAGCAAACTTCCTCTTTCCCTGGTAATATAGGAAACAATCACTTCCAATTCTTGTGTTTTGAACATAATAAGAAAAGGTTACATGCTTAAATGGAATTCCAAACCAATCCCCTCAGACATTCCAAAGATTCTAAAAGATCAAGAAAGTACAGTTGTGTAAGTCAACTTACCATAACAGTAAATGTTCAAATGATCACTGCTGCAGTAGCCTAAGGCATATGAGTTACATGCTGCCAAGGATATAAGAGACAACCAGCTTTCAAAGCTTAAGGACATCTTCCACTAGCCTAAACCATAATTTAGCTTAAGCAGAATTGAGTGGCCTGGGCACCAAACTATTCAGTTTTCATGCCATCTGGGAGATTACAGCCCTCAGTGGGTCAATGCAAGGGAAGTAAATATAAATGTCTTTACAATGGCAACAAAAACTTAACAAAAATAGTGGGATGGAGAGAGGAGGGAGCAGCTTCTACGGCAATGATCATTTGATCATTTGCTGTTATGCTAAGTTTACAACTGGATTATGTTCATCAAATTGACCACTGTTGCATTAGCCTTAGCTATATGGTAGAGTAAGGTGATTGGTTACAGTTTTTTTAGGTGCACTGCTTTTATTTTGCATACATTGCAATAGCAGTATTACTTACTGCACAAGTCACTGTTATGTACTGTTTCCTTGATGGAATTATTTATTTCCTATTATACAATGACTGGTTGTTAACATTCAAAAACGTGCATGCTGATGAGTCAGCCCAACCAGCGTATCCGATGTAAAATCCAGCATATAGTGACAGAAAAAAAGTCCAGTTTCCTGGACTTTCTAATATTAACGTATGCTATGGCTTTCCAGTTTTCTTGAATTGACAGGTTGAGAAGTACAAAATTTGAAATCCAAAGAGTTTAGAGTTATGAGAGAGACAGGGCAGAAATACAAGGAAAATCAGGTATGTTATACAAAACTAAAGAAGTGCACCTAAATTATGCTTGTATTGCCTTGTCTCTCTCATACCTCCGAACTGTCCGGATTTCAAACTTTTGTTTTTTAATAAATGAATGAATGAATGAATGAATGGATAAATAAATAAAGAAGCAACAGAGATCTTCTTTTCTCCATTGCTTCTTTCCTAAAGCACTGATCTTCTTCGTCTTCTTTTTCTTTCGGCTGCTCCCGTCAGGGGTCGCCACAGCAGATCAACTGTTTCCATTTCTTCCTGTCCTTTGCATCTTGCTCTGTCACACCAACCACCTGCATGTCCTCTCTCACCACATCCATAAACCATATCTTAGGCCTTCCTCTTTTCCTGTTACCTGGCAGCTTCATCCTTAGCATCTTTTTCCCAATATACTCTGCATCCCTCCTCAGCACATGTCCAAACCAACGTAATCTTGCCTCTCTGGCTTTGTCTCCAAACCTTCCAACCTGGGCTGACCCTCTAATATACTTATTCGTAATCCTGTCCATCCTTGTCACACCCAGTGCAAATCTTAACATCTTCAACTCTGCCACGTCAAGCTCTGACTTCTGCCTTTTTGTCAATGCCACTGTCTCCAACCCATATAACATAGCTGGTCTTACTACCCTTTTGCAGACCTTCCCTTTCACTCTTACTGGTACTCATTTGTCACAAATCACTCCTGACACTCTTCTCCACCCACTCCATCCTGCCTGTACTTTCTTCTTCACCTCTCTTCCACACTCACCATTACTCTGAACTGTTGATTCCAAGTATTTAAACTCATCCACCTTCGCCACTGCTACTCCCTGCATCCTCACCATTCCTCTATCCTCCCTCTCATTCACACACATATATTCTGTCTTGGTCCTGCTGACCTTCATTCCTCTTCTCTCTAGAGCATATCTCCATCTCTCCAGTGTCTCCTCCACCTGTTCCCTACTCTCACTACAGATCACGTCATCTGCAAACATCATAGCTCATGAGGACTCCTGTCTAATCTCGTCTGTCAACCTGTCCATCACCATTACAAATAAGAAAGGGCTCAGAGCTGAACCTTGATGTAATCCCACCTCCACCTTAAATGCATCCGTCACTCCCACCGCAGACCTCACCGCTGTCACACTACCCTTGTACATATCCTGTACCACTCTTACATACTTCTCTGACACTCCCGACTTCCTCATACAATACCACAACTCCTCCCTAGGCACCCTGTCATATGCTTTCTCTAAATCTACAAAGACATAATACAACTCCTTCTGAAATTCTCTGTACTTCTCCATCAACACTCTCAAATCAAACATTGCATCTGTAGTGCTCTTTCCTGGCATGACCCCATACTGCTGATCACTAATCATCACCTCCCTTCTTAACCTAGCTTCCACTACTCTTTCCCATAACTTCATGCTGTGACTGATCAGTTTAATCCCTCTGTAGTTACTACAGCTCTGCACATCACCCTTATTCTTAAAAATTGGTACCAAAATACTTTTTCTCCATTCCTCAGGCATCCTCTCACTTTCCAAGATTTCATTAAACAATCTAGTTAAAAAACTCCACTGCCATTTCACATAAACACCTCTATGCTTCCACAGCTATGTCATCTGGACCAACAGACACTGCGTAAATTTGAGAACGCAAGTCCCATATGCATATACAGTATATCAAAAAAGCCCCATGATACTGGAAAAAAGTGCAGGAACACCATTGTGCCCTTATACAAAGACATTTTTTAAGAAAAGTAAGTAACTTTTGCCTTAAATAATGTCACTATATAACAGCAATAACCCATGGCTGGGGTGGGTAATGCTGATTTACCCACGGTTGGTTTTGTTTAGTTACAGGGGTGAACCATACCAACCGTGGGTAAATCCAGTATTACCCACACCCAGCCACAGGTTATTGCTATAATTGAAACAGTTAATATGTTGGCATTCTGAAACTTCTGAAACTCTGCCCCCAGCACAGTGTTATGTTAGGTTAACAGTGCTAGAGTATATCTGGAAATGTTGATGTACAACAGACTTTTTTTCAGAGACTTGTTCATATTTTTTCCTGGGCTTCAACTGTGAGTACATTACAAAACTGAATGTGAATGCATTTAATCAGTATTGCACTGCATATTTCTTTTATACACTGCTACTTTTCAAGGAGTTATTGTTAAGTATGTGCAATAGTGAAATGTGTTGTGCCTGTGTATTGTACTGCAGGCACACTCATGCTTGTTGCAGTTCATTTTTAAATATGTCTGTATTATCTTCAGGCATCTACATTAGTTGTGCTATGCATACTTGACTGGGTTTTCTCACGTGCACACACACACACACACACACACACACACACACACACACACACACACACACACACACATACAAAAACGTGGGATGTTAACACAATACCACTGTATACTTAATACAAGACTGCTATGCACACATCAGTCTACCTCTGTGATCTACCTCCTAACATCATCATCATTCCACCCTCTCTCTATCACCCTCCAGACAGTTTCAGGAATAAGCATTTGATCCCTTACAAGCTGCACTCCATACCTATACTACAGAAAAATAACAGTTCATATTACGTACAGAATAACTGAAACAAGGCACCAAATTTCACTCTTTTGCCCCAGAGAAGCTGTGTGTGTGTGTGTGTGTGTGTGTGTGTGTGTGTGTGTGTGTGTGTGTGTGTATGTGTGTGTGTGTGTGTGTGCGCGCACCTAACAATGTGACACAGCTACTGTGAGGATCATGAAAGTAATATAGTCACCAGTTTAAAAAATGTGTTTCTTTCATTTAGTAATAAGCATAAGAAGAATTTCATTATATCCCAGCAGAACCTATACTATTTGTGATTTTCCCAATGCCTTTCACTATAGTATGGAGGAAGTTTCACAAACTCATCAACACTGCTGTCATGTCAACTTCTTACTGAATGTGATGACTGTAATGATTTGGAATTCCAACATCAGAAGTTAAACCAATAACTTGTATATCACTGCTATCACTAGGAAACAAAACATCTATCTCTTTAGAATTGCTTTCATGCACTGAACTGACAGCTTTAGTAGAATGACTAATGTGGCATTAACAGCCAGAGGGCATTCCACAGAGGAAGTGCATGGAGGCAGAGCATTACACAATGAAAAATAACAGAAAAAAGGGAAAATTTATTTCAAATCATGGAACTTTTATGATGAAACCACAGAAGAAAGGATTACAATACTACAACAAACAGAAAGATAAGAATAGAGACAAATCACTTTAAACTGAATGGGAGGAGGAGGAGGGTCAAGGAGCCCCTGTAGAATGCTTCAAGCAAAGCATCCCCTAGACCTGGAGAAGGAATCACGTTTGTAGTCCTTTATAAAGATATGCACACAGGACTAAG
The DNA here is from genome assembly GCF_019279795.1 of Protopterus annectens. Taxonomy (NCBI): domain Eukaryota; kingdom Metazoa; phylum Chordata; order Ceratodontiformes; family Protopteridae; genus Protopterus; species Protopterus annectens. Next base: position 859,589,465 of record NC_056727.1, read on the forward strand.
CTGTGGTTTCTCAAATATTTCTAGAACCCAACACTTTCCAAAAAATTACAGATGAAGCTAAGGCCCTACTGGAATGAGCACTGACACTGCCTGGAATTCCCTTGTTGCTGTGGGTATAACAAAAGGTAATAGCATCAGACAACCATTTAGAAATAGTCTGCTTTGACACAGGTTGTCCTTTCTTATTACCTTCATAAGCAATTAAAACATGATCAGAGTTTCTGAATGTTTTAGTTCTGTCAGAATGATATCTGAGTTGTCTGTACATATTCAAACTATGGAGTATCCTCTCTCCCTCATTTTTAGGTTCTGGAAAGAAGACAGGGAGATAGATAGCTTGGCTCAAAGTAAATGTCAATACCACTTTAGGCATTAATAAAGGATTAGTTCTTAAGGAAGCCCTTCCTTTGTGAAAAATGAGATAAGGTCAACCCACCATAAGAACTTGCAGCTCAGATACTCTTCTTGCAGAAGTGACAACAATCAGCAAAACTGTTTTCCATGGTAAAAACCTCACTGGTTACAGCCATAAGTTAATTTTCCAAGACTAAATGCAAATTCCAAGGAGGAGCCCTCTGTTTCTGGAAGGCTTGGAATGTAACACTACTTTAAAAAACATTTTCAGATGTGTATAGAATGAAAGAGGGGGATCCATGGGCAGACATGCTGAAAAGGCCGACAGCTGCACCTTGATGGAGAATAAAGATAGGCTAGAAGATAATAACTCACAGAAATATTACAGAACAAGAAAAACTCTAGTCTTAAAAGGGTCTTGGTTCTTGTCTTGCTGCCAACTAGAAAATCTTTTCTGTTTGTTAATATATGATATCCTAGTAGCAGGTTTTCTTGCCTCCTTTAATACCTGCTGCATATGCTCAGAACAGAGATAGCTAAAAGGTATTAAGACTATATCATTTAGTCAGCTAGATGTAGTTGTTTAGATCTGGGATGAATCAAACACCCCATCTTGTGTAAGTCCAGTCTGTGAGGAAGCTTGTAGTAACAAAGCCTTTACCATTTCTACAAGAGAACCACTGTTGCCTGGGGTAGCAGGACGTCACAACTAAGATCTCTTCTTTTGAATTTTCAGAATGACCTTGGCTATTAGTTGAAAGAGTGGAAAAGCATGCAGAACATTCCTGTCCAAGAAAAAGAAAACAATCTGTTTTTCAGTCTTTTCTTGTTTGAAGTCCTGGAGCAGAATATTGCCAACTGATTACTGAGGTTAGGGGCAAGCAGATTGATCTCTGGTGTCCTCCACAGCTGGATCAGTTCCTCAAAGACTCTCCTGATTCAGTTTCAATTTGTGAGGCTCCGTCCTGGTTCTGCTCAGCTTGAGCGCCACAAGAATATACTTTGTTGGGCTGTATGATTCCCATTGACTGAAATTGTGTTGAAAAGTTATATCCCAGTCTACCATCTAGTCTGCACAGAGGGTAAGAGCTTGTTCTTCCTTGCTTGTTTAAGTACCATATCACTGTGACAGTGTCTGTAACTACTTGTACTGTCCTGGGGACCATAGATTATTGAGAGAATTGAGAGCATTTATAACTCCCAACATCTTTTTTAGACTATGTGTTTTGGTCTGTCTGCATACCTCTCAAACATACCGAATTCCTTGGTATTTACTGGTTTTGAGGGCAATATATTGGGGTGCCACGAATTCCTGAATGGCCCCCTTAATTTCCAAATTTCCAGGTCTTTTTTTTCATTTTTACCACTTTAAATTTTTGGCTGATGTCACCATGCATCACTGGCGTGTGTGATGACATCAGCTTCAGTTACTGTCTTTTAGACTGAATATAACAGCAATGGTGGCATAATTTAAATTTTGCAGAGTCCACCTGCCTACATGTATCAGCCTCCAGGTAAGAAAACAACTCTAATGGGCCCATAAGGTGATTCAGAACTGTTGTTGTATGTTATCTGTGCTGGCCAAGAACTGTTTAACTGTGTCTGCATTTATCTGCATGCATCGTAAGTCTGGCCAAGAAATGAGTGTGCATATAACTGTTCCCGCTGATGGCATTAAGGCATTATTTTAGAAATCTGTTGTTCTGGCCACTCTGTATTTAGTTTATCTGATGGCCATGTGGTGTGTGCATTTAGTTTAAATGCTGTCGGCTTATCTTTCAGTTTAAGTGTGAGTTGGCCATGTGCATTTAGTGTTTAAATTGTGTGTCTGCTCTGTATAGTTTATCTGCTGGCTGTGTGCATTTTAATGTTGTTAAGTCTATCTTTCAGTTTGTTCCACCTGCTCTGCTTCTGCTCTGCATTTAGTTTAAATGCTGTTAGTTATGCTCTACATTTAGTTTAGTTAATCTTTAAGTTTGTCCGGCAGCATTTAGTTTAGTGTGTCATCTGGCTTCTGCATTTAGCGTGAGTGTGTCAGCCTTTAAGTGTGTGTGTTCGCTCTGTATAGTTTATCTGCTGGCCATGTGCATTTTAATGTTAAGTCTATCTTACAGTTTGTTCCGGCCACTCTACTTCCACTTTGCATTTGGTTTAAATGCTGTTTCTTTCAATTTAAGTGTGTGCTGGCCAATATCTTTCAGTTTTTTCCAGCCACTCGCTCTGGATTTAGGTTTAAATGATTTTAATTTCAGCTGCTGCTTTTGCTGTTAGTTACGCTCTGCATTTAGAGTGAGTGTGTCAACCACTCTGCATTTAGTTTAAATTAAATCCTGTTTCTTTCAATTTAAGTGTATGCTGGCCAATATCTTTCAGTTTTCTCCAGCCACTCACTGAACATTTAGGTTTAAAAGATTTGAGTTTCGGCCGCTGCATTTGCTGTTATTAGTTATGCTCTGCATTTAGAGTGAGTATGTCAGCAGCTCTGCATTTAGTTTAAATGCTGTTACTTTCAATTTAAGTGTGTGCTGGCCAATATCTTTTAGTTTGTTCCAGTCGCTCGCTCTGCATTTAGGTTTAAATGATTTCCATTTCGGCCACTGCATTTACTGTTCTAGTTACTCTCTGAATTTAGAGTGAGTGTGTCAGCCACTCTGCATTTAGTTTATATTTTAAATGCTGTTATCTGCATTTAGAGTAGGTTAGTGAAAGATGACCAGCCATTAAAAATAATTAAGAATTTCTTGTATGGAGGCAGAGAAAGAAGCCCATAGCAATGAGCCCACTAAAAGGAAACTGAGCAGAATCAAAGGTTTCCCTATGTAATATCAAAGCAGAGAGCTAGCCAGAAATAGCACTCTCAGCAAGTACTTGGAGGCAAAAGCTGTTGTAACAAAAGTAAAGGAATTGTTAAAAACCAAAAACAGAAGAAGAACGTCATTGACATGACTCGCCTTTTGTAATCTGCTGGTGCTATTTACACTTGCTTACATTTGTTTTAAATACTTGAGAAAGCACATTGTAGTGCACAAAGGCTTATGAATGTGAATGTTTCTTTTGTAAAGTCTATAAATAGTGGTTCTAGGTACAGCATTTTGTGGTTGACTCAGCTATTGTCGATTGTTGTCTGGAGCTATCAAACAGCTATTGGAGTTTTATTACTTTCATTTTGCAGAGGAAGCTTTAGAAGAAGAAATACCTATATGCATGTTTGTAAGTGAACAGGCTGCATCCAATACTACCCATTAGTTTACTGCTGAAAGAGTTTTCTTGTCTTGGCAGATTTGCAGATAAACAATGAGAATTTTAAGACAGCACAGTGGCAGGAGAAGACACGGTAAAGCATGGCCAGAGAAAATATAGGCAGAATATAAGGCTAAACAGAGGAGCAGATTGGAGTTATCCAATACCCATAGTTTGAGGTGAAGAATCACTTGATCTGATATTGTTAATCCTTGTTCATTCCTTACGCATGGGTATCAGTTCCAACCTCGGATCCGAGCCGGCCATTTTCCAAGCTCACATCAGCTTCAAACTCTCAAGCTAAACTCCTACCCACAATCCCCCTCTCCCTGTTACCTCAGATTTCATTTGCCGCATTGCCATTCGGTCATGTCAAGCTGCTTCTCTTGAGCTAAGTACAGTTATTTGTTGTATAATAGTCCTTTATATTACTTTTCTGTCAGAAAAATTTCTATTTCGTTGTCTCTTACCCTATCGCATCTAGCGACTATATTTTCTTGAGGTTTTCTTCTCTTTTCTCTACCTTTTACCGTGAGGTATTCTCCCCCTACCATCGTTGGTAAACTTTCCTTTTTTTTTTCCATACCTTCGGGTATTCTTTTGTACCATTGCTGGTACCCTTTTCTACTTTCTAATTTTACTATTATGGCAGATAAGAAAGGTAGTCTGGGGTTTAAACGGTGTTCTGTTTGTGGACACAAACTACCTACTTCTGATGCACACTCTTTGTGCGTTTATTGTTTAGGGGCGTCCCACGTATCTGTTGACCCGCCCTGTACTATCTGTGAAAACTTTTCAAATAGAACTTTGTTGGAAAGGAAAAACAAGTTGCTGCTGAAGGGACTTCTTAAATCTCCCCTTTTCAGAGGCTATTTCTGGGTCGGAGGCCTCAACCCCTCCTAGAGCCCATAAGAAAATCTTGGATGTTCCTACCAAGGCTAAATCTTTGCCTTCATCCTCAGCTGGGGACTCCCGCCAACCAAAACCTAAAAAGGCTAAAGTTTTGGCTCCGGAGCTCACTCAGTCAGCTCCAGTGCTTTCAGTGCCTAGACCTTCAGCTCCATTAGTGATCTCAGCTCCGTCTTCTCCTGCAGCCTTCACTATATCGGCACCGAGGGGCTCCTTGGTTCAGACTATTACCACTGTATCAGCACCGACCATTCAGTCGGCACAGACCTTGACCACGTTGGCTCTGACATCTTACTTGGAACAGACGCCTTTATTGTTGATTCCAGTTTTGTCGGTTCCAGCTTCGGTACCGACAACCACTTCAGCACCGATCCCTGTGTCGGTGCAGACCTTGACCTCGGCACCGATGACTTCTTCGGTGTGGACACCCGTAGTCCAGTCTCTCTCGGCACTGTTGTTCGATGCGTCGGTACCGACAACCACTTCAGCACCGATCCCTGTGTCGATGCAGATCTTGACCTCGGCACCGATGACTTCTTCGGTGTGGACACCCGTAGTCCAGTCTCTCTCTGCACTGTTGTTCGATGCGGACTGGTGAGATGGGCACCGAGTTTGCCTCTTCTGTGGACAGGCCTGTTTCTCCCTCAGTCTCCGTGAAGTCCACTAGAAGCCTTTCCGAACACAATGTGCTGCGTCTTGTGGATCAGGTGCTCTTGGCCAGAGGTACCCACCCCACAGGAACTATCCTTCCCTGGGGTGGTGATCACCCGTCTCCAAAGACCCCTTCTTATTCTCCTCCTTCATTGCCTTTGAAGTCCATGGATATAGCACAGTCTTCCCCTTCTGCGGTTCCCCTTATGGATCTCACTAAGGAACCACAGTTGCCTTTGTGGCAGGAAAGTCAGTTGTGACATGCATAGTTTTCTGCTCCACAGCCATCCAGGGACTCCGGGTCGGCAGGTGAGCCACTTAGGGGAGGGGTGACCCATATCCTTGACACTCACTCCTCTTCAGGTGGACCAGCCTTCCAACTGATGGAGAAGACTTTCGCTGCTGCTGGTGATACTGCCTATCCCTCTGCCCTCCTCTGGTACACTGGTTTCACAAGTCGCACCGAGCAGACACTGGGTGCAAGGGCCTCAGGACATATTCCCACAGGAAACCCCTTTTCCGCTGTCTTCCCCAGCTTCTCCTGCTGAGGAAGTCCACTGGAAATGTTTGTGTAAGAGGAAGCACATGGACTCCACAGAGGAGTCCCCTCACTGAAGACACAGATATTGATGAGGGGGAAGGATACCCTCGGTCACCCTCTGAGGTATCCTTGGGTGATATACTCAAAATCCTGAAACAGAGAGGTGACTGGTAGTCCTCTAATCTGACCTCTGAGGAATCTGTGTTCCTGCAGGCCTTTCACGCCCAGCCCCCTACCTCCTGGGTTACTCCACCTGCCAATAAACTTGCCTGGTTTAATGTGCAGTGTGCTTGGAAGGCTCCTGACACCGTCAAAGCTATTCCCCGGAGGCCAGATAAGATTTTGTCCCCTCCTGCTACGGATCCCCATTGGTCAAAAGGTCTTCCTGTGGATGCTTTGGTGGTGGCAGCCACAACAAAAAAGGATCTGGCAGAAGAAGAAAGCCAGACTGTCCATCTGCCTAACAAAGAATCCCGGGCCCTGGACAGGATAGGAAAGCACACCTTTGCATCAGCGACCTTTACTATCAGGTCCATGAATTATGTGGCACACTTTACCAGGCTTCAAAGGGATCTGATTTCTGAGCTCTCTGCAACCTTGGCTGCTGCCGTATCTGATGAGGTCCATGACAAATTGGCTGGCTACCACTGAGTCAATAGCTAACTCCTCTATGCGACTGATATCTCATGCATCAGAAGGAGCAGCTAGAGCAGCGGGTTCAGCTGCAGTCTTGAGACGACACGCCTGGATGCACTTGTGCAACTTCGCGGAACCCTTTAAGGCTTCCTTTCTTAATGATCCCATTGAGGCCTCCTCATTGTTTGGACCCAAAGTTAAAAGCACACTGGCCAGATGTGAACAGGATGGTAAGACCCTTTCTGCTGTAGGTGTCCGTTATTCTTCCCCTCAACATGCTTTGTCCCGAAACCAAAAGAGTGGGAAGATATGGTTCAAGAAATCTCAGGGTCCTTTCTGTGACACACAGGCCAAGTTCTCCCCTAGAGGCAGAGGGGGAAACTCACAGGGAAGATGCTCCTTTTGGGGCAGAGGGGGGTCCGCGTAACCAGGGTTCCAGGGATTCTTTCCCTGGCCAATCCTACCAGCGCTCCTGAAGAGTGGCCCAACTCCTTTCCTCTGGAGGTGGTTGGGGGACGTTTCTCCTTGTACCCTTCTGCCTGGCTAACCACCACCACCGATTCTTGGGTACAAAGGATTATAACCAGAGGTTATCATATCCCCTTCGATCTTTGTCCTGTCCCTTCAAAAAACCTTCCCGACGTTCCACCCAGTCAAAGGGAAGAAGCAGCACTAGAGATAGAAAAGCTGCTAGGAAAGAGAGTCATCCAAATAGTCCCTCCAGACCAGATAGGATCCGGATTATACTCAAGACTATTTCTGGTACCAAAGAAAACCGGGGACTGGAGACCAATTTTGGATCTCAGTGTATTGAACAAGTTTGTGAGAGTACAAAAATTCCAGATGGTCACAATACAGTCTATCCTCCCACTTTTGGAAAAAGATGATTGGATGTGCTCGATAGATCTTCAAGATGCATACTACCACATAAAGGTGGACAGGCCATCAAGAAGATTTCTGTGCTTCCATGCGAGAGCCAGTCACTACCAGTTCAGAGTACTGCCCTCCGGACTCTCTACAGCCCCCAGAGTTTTCACAAAGTGCATGCAGTTGTCACAACTCACTTGCGACTATAAGGATTCCAGGTGTTTCCATACCTATATGACAGGCTCATTTTTGCCCCCACCAAATATCTACTGGAAGAAGCCCTGGCATACTCTCTCCTCGCTGCACAAAGGCTAGGCATAAGCATAAACTGGCAAAAATCCAATCTCACCCCATCTCAGTTGACAGAATTTATAGGGATTATCTTGGACACAAAGAACTGCAGAGTTGCCATTCCAGAGCACAGAATTTTAAGGATAAAGCAACAACTGATTTTAATCCATTCAAGGGAGAAATCCACAGCTCACTCGATTCTTCTGTTGGGTTCCATGGCAGCCTCCATCACCATTGTCCCCCTGGCCAGGTTTCACATGAGGCTTCTACAATGGCTATTGCTCACCCAATGGTATCCTTTAGCATCCGCTTTCAGCCATGATTTGAGTAACCCACAGGTGCAAATAGGATTTAAATTGGTGGATGACATACAATCTGTCACAATGGTCTCACCCCTTTTCCCCCCAGCAACCCAAGGCCACAGTGACCACGGATGCCTCCCTGATGGGGTGGGGGGGCTATGTCAGGGACAGACAGTCCAAGGCACTTGGTCCGAACTGGAGGCCCATCTGCATATAAATGTTGTAGAGCTGAAGGCAGTGCTTCTGGCGTTGCAAGCAGTCCATCCCCTGCTGCAGTCTGGGACAATTGCGATTCAATCAGACAACATGGCAGTGGTCTGGTACATCAACAAGCAAGGTGGAACCAAATCTTACCCCCTTTGTCAAGAGGCCATGAGGATATAGCAATGGGCGATGGCTACCAACCGTTTTCTTCTAGCAATGCACATTCCCAGGAGTTCCAACGTGATAGCAGACAGACTCAGCAGGTGCATTCTTCAACCTCACGAGTGGTCCCTGAATCCCTTGATAGTGACGAAGATCTTCCACCGCTGGGGTCATCCTTGCTGCGACCTCTTTGCATCCCTGACCAACTTTTTTGCCCTGATTCCCCCTCCAAGACAGTCACCTAGGGACGCTCTAGTCCATGATTGGCCCTCAGGTCTTCTTTACGCATTCCCACCCTTTCCCCTCATTCCCCAGTTTCTGAAGAAAGCCCGTCAGTTGAAGAGCAAGGTGATCCTCATAGCACCATACTGCCCTCGACAGATTCGGTTCCCCTTCCTTTGGCCTCACCTACTAGATCGACCATGGATTCTCCATCCAACCCCGGAGTTGATCTCACATCCACAGAACCTGATTCATCCCAACTTGAACAGCCTGAAGCTCACAGTTTGGCTACTCCAATTCCCTTGATTGCCAGGCAGAATGATCTTTCTTTACCAGTACATGACATTCTCATTGCATCTCATAAATCTTCCACTAGAATTACTTATCTGAGCAAGTGGAAAAGATTTACCTGTTGGCTGAAGGATAAACAAGTAGATCCCTTCTCAGCACCAGTGTCGATAATACCAGACTATCTGGCCGACCTTTTCCAATCGGGTCTATTGGCCTCTACCATTAGAGTTCATTTGGCTGCAATTTCTAATTTTCATGAGGGTGTCCAAGATTCCTCTCTAATGTCCCACAAATTGTGCAAGACCTTCATAAAAGGTGTGAATCATCTGAAGCCACCTTTAGAGAACCTATTCAACCATGGGATTTATCATTAGTTCTACAAGCTCTGACAATGCCACCTTTCGAACCAGCCTCTTCTTGCGACCTCAAGCATTTGTCATGGAAAACCTTGTTTTTGGTCACCATTACTTCTGCCAGGCATATTTCTGAGCTTCAAGCTTTATGTATCAAGAGTCTTTACTTGATTTTTCATAGAGATAAGAGTGTCTGAGAACTAATCTATCATTTCTGCCAAAAGTGATCTCTGAAATGTCCATTACTCAAACCATTGAACTGCCAGTTTTCTTTCCCACTCATTCAAACAGAGGAGAGTATTGCCTACATACCTAGATATCCACAGGCAAATCCATTTTTACTTAAACAGGACTAGGTCCTTTCGTAAATCTGACCAGTTATTGTTGGCCTCTTCTGGACCTAGATTAGGATCTGCTGTTGCTAAGGTCACATTAGCTAGATGGTTGAAGGACTGTGTGACCTTCATTTATACACAACGTAATATCTCATTGCCTACTACCATGAAAGCTCATTCAACAAGGTCAGTGGCAACTTCCGCTGCCTTCCATGCCAGAGCTTCTTTACATGACATCTGTGCAGCTGCAACTTGGGCTATGCCTCATACCTTCATCAATCACTACAAATTTGATTTGGCCCCCTGGGGAAGAGCATCTTTCAGTTCTATGGTGCTTAGGAATGTCCTTCCATGAGAGCCTCCCAGGAACAGAGGTAGCTGGGGACTCTGTCCCATGCATGAGGAATGAACGAAGATTAACAATATCAGATAAAGAAGTTATGTCTTACCATAATGTTCCATCTTTATTGTTGATCCTCGTTCAGTCATTACGACTCTCCTGCCTTCCCCCTCCTGTGTTTTCTAGTGGATCTCACCATCCAGTTCTCTTAGGTTATTTGACCAGAGGTAGCCTTTAGCTTCTTTGACTTGCAAACTCAATCTGAGGTAACAGGGAGAGGGGGATTGTGGGTAAGAGTTTAGCTCGAGAGTTTGAAGCTGACACGAGCTTGGAAAATGGCCGGCTCGGTTCTGAGGTCGGAACTGATACCCATGTGTAATGACTGAATGAGGATCAATAATACAGATGGAACGTTATGGTAAGCCATAACTTCTTTTTATACAGGGTCAATTATAACAAAGATGTGCTGCATCAATCCATAGTTCCAAAACCTCTTATAACACTTATGATGAAACTGGCACATAGCCATATTATGGAGGGAGAGTTGGGAATGAGCAAAACCAAAGCAAGAATTTTAGTCAGTTTTTTTTATTGGCATGGTATAATAAAAGGTATTGAGAACTTTTATGCAGCTTGCCCAGAATGTCAAAAGTTAGTACCACATCCAGGGTTCAGTACTCTACTGGTATCTATGCCTGTTATTGAAATCCCATTCAGGTGGACAGCCATGGACTTTCTAGATTTGTTGGCAAAATCTAGAGAGGATTATCAAAATATGTGTAGGTCATATTTTGGTTGTCTGTTCTTCAGTGTGTTTGAAAGTTGGAAACCCACAACCCCACTGGAGTGGGTGGGGTTACATAATTGTGTATTCAAATTTTATGTTAACCAGCGTACAGATTTGTACCTATTTTTTATGGGCCTTTGTTGAGATTTTTGATGTTTCCAGGTTGAGAGGTATGTCTGTCTGTTTTGTTTGAACAACTCTGCACATTTATCCTCACAGAAGCTGTTCTCCAAGCAAAGTTGAAGTATCTATTGTCACATACTGTACTCAAACTAGAAGGAAAATGGGAGACCAGTATTCAGAAATAAAATTGGTGTCTTCACCACCAAAGATGGTCTCATCACACAAACCTCAAAACTGAGATCTGGAATGTCAGAGGAAGTTGATGCTAGGACCATTATGATTTTAGGTATAACTGAATTTTTCTCACGTGGAGTCTTTCTAAAAGCACCATTAGAACCACTGATGTCATGAGACCTAGTATCTGGAGAAATTCTCTTGCCAAGACGTTTGTTTTGGTGGAAAAACTCAGGAATAGATTTAGGTATAAAAATATTTCCTGTGGAAGAAAAGCTCTTTGAACCAAGATATCTAGAAGACAATCCAGGAAAATAATTGGATTAAACAAGACTTTTGGATGTTCAACTGAAACTCCAGTCTATGCAGGAGTTCTTTCATCCAAGTGAGAGAGATTCTTGACACTGAAAAAGACTCTGCAAAGATATGCAACTCATATGAATAAGGAAAAAGGTTAATACCTTGGAGCCTACAGTAGGCTGTCACTTGCGCTAGACACTTTGTAAATACCCTTGTAGCAGTGGACAACCCAAAAGATAATAAACAGAGCTGTGTGTGATCCAGCCGCAGAAAGCATTAGGAAACATCTGAAATCTGAAGTTAAAGGAATATGATAACCACTTTTTAAATGTAGGGTCACCAAAAAAAATTAAATGGGGAATGACAGGTAGCAAGCTGTGAAGAGATAACATTTTGCATTTGGGAACTGTCACAAACTGGTTTAAAAAGGAAAGATCTTGGGGAATATATTAGTAGAGATAAAACAACTGGAAATAGGATCTTTAGAAAATGGTAGGAGCAAATTACATAGAAAAAAATGGAAATTGTGGGAACCATACATGCAGTTAAGAATGAGGTTTAAAAGAAGGCAGAATTTGAATAAGCTATGCAATGTCTGACTGACAGTGACTGTACAGTTTATAAATGATGTATAATGTTTGCAACTAAAATTATGTCAGTATGGTTTGTTTTCATTTATATAAATGTATGATTGCCTACATCATAAGTGATAATTTAATAAGGATGTTTCTTGTTTAAAAAAAAAGGAAAGATCCAGAATTGGTCTCCACAAAGCTTCATTTTTTGACACCAAAACTATTCTTGAATAAAAAAAAAAAATTCTCCTGTCTAAGGTGGAGGGTGGAGGGACCTTTTCTGTCACCCCCAACCCCTCGAGTCAGCAGATGCTGATTAACAGGTGGGAAAAGGGAAGTTTGGTCTGGTAGATCAGGAGGAGATTCTCCACTGCCATCTGTATTTGTGATGAATCACTTTCAGATTTTTCTGACACTATCTTTTGCCAGAGAGTAATGGAGATTCAGATTTTTTTAGAAGGATTAAAGGGTTTCCAGGGTAAGAATGAAGGCTTTCTGAATATAATCATTCAGACTTGTTAGACTGTCCTTTATTCTGTGTGTCTCCTCATTTTTTCTTAGAGCCTCTATATCATTGCTTTTTAAAATTCTGCTTATCAGCATCTTGTGTTTGCTTATTTTGATTTTTGTAAAAAAAATTTGGAGAGGTATCATTGAACCCTCTACAAACTTGGAGAAGGAAGGCTGAAAATCTGTGAAATTCCCTGAATCAGCTTGCCTAGCTTATCACACATGGTCCAAAGACTACCGCTCTGTCTAATGGAGAATTCAAAATTTCAGATTTAACATCCTCGGGAAAGTTTTGAGTATAAAGCCAAGAAAATATCCTCATAACTGTCCAAGTAGCAGCAGCCCTGGAAGTGGCATTAGCCAAATCAAAAGCATATTTCAAATAGTTGGCAGCTACCTGAGACAGAAGCAATATGATTACACAAAGATCATTTTCCCTTGAACGAGAAAAAAAAATAATGTTCCTAATATTCTCAATAAAGGCAAGCTTAAACTTTAAAATACAAGCTTGACAATTAAGAATTCTAAAAATAAATTTTGAAGAAGAATAAATATTTTCTCCCGAAATCTATCAAAAGCTTTCCCATCTTTGTCAGAAGGGGAGGGATTGGTTATAAAGGATGCTTATTTATACATTTCTGTTCACAAAAGTCACAGAAAATGCTTGAGATTCTCCATCCTTGACTCACTCTATCAGTTTATTTTTCTTTTAGACTTTCTAAAGAACCATGGGAATTCACAGCAGGCCTAGCATTAGTCATAGCCATCTGCAGACTACAAGGAATTTACATTGTCCTTATCTAGATGATTGTCTAATCCAATCTAGTACTTCAGACCTTCTACAGGCCTTGAATTTTGCTACAAACCTCCTCCAGAATCAAATATTCATTCTCGGTTTAAAGAAATCCCCGATTTTTTCTTCCAGAGTGCATTTTTCTAGGCTACTAGTAGATAATACAATTCAAGCAGCCTTTCTACCAATGGACAGAACTATAACTTACAAAATTATTTTCTTTAGCTAGCAAAACAGAAATCGGCCTCAACCAGACAGTTTCTAAAAGCCCTTGGGTTCATGGTTCCAGTCAAGCTCCTGGTCACTTATATTAAACTTCATATGAAGAAATTCCACTGGTATCTCAGGTCACTCTGGATTCAACACCAGAATTCTCTCAGCCATATAAACCAACAAATTCCAATCACTCATTGTATGGTTAGGAATTGCTTTGGTGAGCCAGAGAAATGGAATCCAGAATGATTTCCTTTCTACACTCTCAGCCAACCCAGAGCATTGCAGCAGATGCCTCTAACTGTGTGTGAGGAGCTTGTTCTCAACAAATCAAGGTCTAGGTTGTATAGAGCTCTTTGCTCAAAAGGAGTTACATCAATATCAAAGAGACTATGGCTTTGATCAAGGCACTTGAAGCATTCCACCAGTTGTAGACTCCAGGCACTCTTCAGATAGTGGCAGACAATCTCGCCGTTAAGTGGTACATGAACAAACAGATGGGAAGGACAAAATGTTGTTTCCAAACTAGCTATGATTGCTTGGGAAGTAGTCATTTAACACAATCGTCTTTAGGCAGTCTACATTCCCTTCCATATGAACAATATAGCAGACTCCTTAAGCAGGTCCAAAGCAGACTTTCAGAAGTGCATGTTAAACTGAGAAGTCTTCTTTCAGCACATACATTAGTTCACAGTCCCTCAGAGAGACCTGTTTGCATCAATACAGATCAGGTAACTCAGGCTATTTTGCTCCAGAATTCCATGCAAATAAGCAATGACAACAAATGTCTTTTGACCTTTTCTGCGCAAGAGAATATGGGTTCTCTCTTCTGAAGGAAATGGCTGAAAAGCATTACACGACTCTTCTTCTTTTGGTAGATCTTCTTACTCAGGACAAGAAGTAATTAATACATCACAATCTGCAGTCCTTGAAGCTCACAATATGGATGATAATGGATTTCCCAAGACGGTGGTCGTCTGAGAAACACCCTCTCCTCTTAGCTCCATCTACTCTACATAGGTTAAACCTATCTTTCAAGTTTATATAGGTTAAGACCTTGTGCAATCAAACCTCTTTGTTTCAACTTTTATATTTAAGACTTTTGCGGTAAAAATAACAGTTCTAGTTCACAAAAACTGCTTGTTTTAACCTGCAACAGAAAACGAACGAAGCTACACGTGGCTATATAGAGGCCCAAGATTTCAGTACCAGATCTGTTGACAGCACTCACAAGAAATAGTATTGGTGTGTAAAATGCCAAAAGAGCCTGAAAATATGGACATTCAAACTACAAAATCCAAATTATCTGCCATATCCACATCTCCGGGGAAAGATGCAAAGAGGTTAAGATCATCTGAATCAGTTCAGGAACAACCAAAAGATCCGATTAAACAAAAGGCCGATGGATCACCATTAATGGATGAGCTAAAAAGTGCGCTACTACCTCTGTAAGCGGCCATCCAAGAATTAACTGTCAAAATGAGTTCCTTCTGATTATCCATCAATAAAATTGCTGACCGATTAGATCTGGTGGAAGAGAGATCTAAATCAAATGAACTTGAAATTGATCATATAAAAGAAGCATTGCAAATGAAAGATAAAGTAATCTACAATATGTAAGCAAAAATCCTAGATCTAGAGGCCAGAAGTAGGAGGAACAATCTGATTATTAGGGGTCTATGTGAAAAATATAAACCAAACCAACTTCTTGAAGTCACCACTCAGATTTTTAACAACTTATGTCATGAAACAAGTCCTCCAACCAAGTATGTTATTGAGAGAGTACACAGAGCTCTGCGGAGGCAGAAAACCAATACAATACCGAGACCAGTCTATGTTAAGTTGCTTAACCATCAAGATGTTCAATTTATTTTGTCAGCCTATAAGAAAATTAAACACTTCTCCTGGAATAACTAAATTATTACTATTTCACGAGATTTACCCCTTGAAATAAGGGAGAAGCGTCGCAAACTTGCCCCCTACTGTGCCGACCTTATTTCCCACAAAATCAAATTTCAAATGAAATTTCCCTCTACATTATCTTTCACTTACAAGGAAACGAAGTTCCTTATGTCTTCTCCTAAAGAAGCGGATTCTATTTTTATAAAATGTTTTGGCTCAACACCTACTAATCGCTGAAATCCTTGTTTTCTTTTTGCTTCATTTACCGGAGGATCTTTGGCTTTTATAGCCCTTCATTGCTGCTAGTATACTGATTTATGCTTAAACTTACAACTGTCCTTTTCTCTAATTAATTTGTGATTCTCCTTGGATGTAATAGGAACCTTTCTTTAGTTCTGGTTGATTGGGGGATCCTTGGAAATGACGGTTTGTCCCGTTCAGGATTGATGCACCTCTGAAGCCAGAAATTGAATGTCTACATCCTGTATAGTCCTGCTATTAATGCATATCCGAGAGAACACTATCATTATCAGGTACGAAGAATTTTTTCTGCTGGACGATATGTAATCCAAATCTTCTAGAAAATTGATCTGATTAAACTGTAATATTGAGAAATATTGTCTTCAGTGGACTTCTTTCATTAATTAGGTGGGGCAGAACTAACACTTTTTACTTGCTGGAAGTGAATTCACTTTGCCGATGCGACACGGAGGTCAGTGTCCTGTCATATCAACTTGCTTAGTCTAGGTTGCGAAGTTATTTACACATGCCCCGCGAGGACTATAAGCTTACAGGCTGGTCTGTCAAATGTTATGAATGATCTAGAGTTTGATTGATTGATTATCCATGCGGAATTGCTATCTCCATTTTTTTTTTATTGATAATTGTGAATTCTGACTATGCCCCCCTGTAATATTTTTGTGGTTGCTTAAGAGGAACAATAACTATTGATCTAATTGTTTTTCTTTTTGTAATTTTCCAAAAAACTTTTGGTTTTCCTGCACCTTATATTTGTGATTATAATTAGTTTTATTGAAGTTCTCCAGATATAGCTTACTAAATCTAGTGTACTGGGTCTAAATGCCTTTAGTTGACCTCTTTCTTTATAGGATGCCCAACAATTATTGGAAGCTATTAGGATCTTCTAAGCAGGGTATAGATGGCTTTGCTGGGAATTGGTTGGATGCTGTATATTAATTGTAAATATAGTAGGACCCTTATTTTGCTATTTTTAGTATTAATCACTAAATGTATTTTTGATTCATGTTTACTTAAGATACTCCATTTTTTCTTTCTCTCAATTGTTGTGGTTTTGTGGTTAAGCACGGGGATAAAATTGAGGGAGTTTTGTGCCATATGTTTATATAGTGCTGCATTATACATTTCTTCTAATGTTTACTTCTCATTAACAATTTCATAAAACAGTGCCTTTAAATAACATTAATTTTTACTACAAATGTTTTTGAATAAAACTTGGAATATTTCTTCATGGAATGTTAGGGGGATCCATGAGAAAAATAAGAAAAATCTGGTGATGCATCTTTTATATAAGTTCCAGTCGGATCTTTGTTTTCTCCAGGAGACACATATGTTAAATGAAGAATGGGCCAAAGATAAAAACAAAAAATGGATTAGAGACATTATCCCATCGGGCGTAAATCATAATTCCAAGGGAGTGGCAATTATTATTAAAAAATCCTTTAAGTCAACGATTGTGACTAAAGGAGCAGATCATGATGGGAGGTGATGTTATTTTACATGTCTATCACATAATTTAAACAAACCTATACGATTTTTAAATCTTTATGGACCCTGTTCAGGACAAATAGATTTCATTATGAGTATTTACAACCATCTTTTTAAGTTTCCAAACCATATATTTGTTTTGGGTGGGGATTGGAATACAGTCTTAGACCCTAGTTTAGACCGCTCAAGTAAGACCAAAGCCACTAATACCCAGGTTTCTAGGGCTTTATCAGAATTAATAATGGATTTTGAATTGATAGACCCAATTTCGTTTAGTTCTGGTTCTGGGAATAATTACAATTACTTCACCTATTTTTCTAAATGTCACCATTCCTGGTCTCGTATAGATTTCTTTCTAATTTCCAACATTCTAGCAAATAGACAAATCAAACTCTCAACTGAATCTAGATTTCTCTCTGATCGTTCAAGGATAGTACTAGAGATAGGCCTTACATTCAACTTGTCCTCATCCTATAAAGTATATAACTGGTCTCTAAATAGTAATTTACTAAAGGAGCAGTCTCTAATCCTAGAAATTACTGCTACATTAAAAGAGCTCTTTTCTGCTTCTCATGACGGTGATATCCCCTTTGATATTAGATGGGCAGCAGGTAAAGCGGTAATTAGGGGAATCCTTATCAGGAAAGCTAGTTTTCTCAAAAAATTACATAAAAATAAGTTAACCAACTTAGTTACAGAGATTAAGTCCCTGGAAGACAAACTTTTAGATAATTACTCCTTAGACACTGAAAATGAGTTGCAATTTAAACAAAAAGAATTGTTTGAACACCATCAATCTAACCTTTCTCTCCAAGAATTCGGTTATATCTCTAGATATTCTGAATTCTTACAAACCCCTTCCAGAACTCTCGCCAGGCTAATTCTTAACACGCCCAAATCCCCCAGAATCTCTTGCATCCAACACAATAACATGCTTTATAAATCTGATGATCAGATTATTCATCTATTTCACCAAATATATTCTGACATCTAGCTAATAATAACATGCTTCCTTCGACGGTGGAGATGGAAAAATGTCTGAATGAGCTTACCTTCCCAAAATTAACTAACTTACAGAGGGGTCTTGTATCAGCTCCGATAGCTAAGACTGAAATTCTGGAAGCCATTGACAACCTCAAGATAGGTAAAGCCCCAGGCCCGGATGGCTACTCACCTGATTTCTATAAAACATTTAAATTTACCCTTGTCCCCATTCTGCTAGAACTTTATAAATCTTTCTCTAGTAAAGGTATAATGGATTTATACATTAACTACTCTAAAACTATTCTGATTCCTAAAAACACTCTAGATAGTGCTAATGTAAATAACTATAGACCGATATCCCTTACGAATGTTGACATAAATTTTTTTTCATCCATCCTTGCTAATAGGCTTAAAAAAACCATGAATGCTTTAATTTCCCCAGAACAAGTGGGCTTTATGTCTAACAGACATACGTGGGACAACACCTTAACACTAGAAACCATAATAAATCTCACCAAAAAAGAAAGAAATCCCAGATATGCTATGGTGTTGGATGCTTGTAAGGCCTTCGACCAGGTAAACTGGAATTTTTTGTTTTTGGCTTTATCGAGCTTCGATATCCCCTCTGATTTTATTAATTTGGTCAAAACATTATATAATAGTTCATATACTTGTTTATACATAAACAAAAAATATTCTCAACCCATAAAGATTACAAATGGTACCAGGCAAGGGTGCCCCCTCTCTCCCCTACTTTTCAATTTATACTTGGAAACCTTTCTCTTGTTTATATCACAAAGAACGTATCACTCTATTCCTAGAATTTTTAACACTAACATCAGTTTTACAGCCTTTGCAGATGATCTAAATCTTTATTTTGAACACCCTATATCTGACACTAAGAAGATAATTAAATCTCTGAATACCTTCGCCTCTATTTCAAACTACCAAATCAACCTAAATAAATCCTTTGTTTTCCCGATCAACCCTATAGTACATAAACAACATTTGTTTCCAGATCTCTCCTTTCGTGTTGATTACTCTCTTAAATATTTAGGAGTCTTTTATGATCACTCCTCTTCATCTCTTTTACAATCTAATTTGTCAAAAGTCTGGCTCTCTATTTCCCAGGACATTTCGAGATGGCAACAATTAAAATGTCCAATGTTATCTAAAACTTCTATCATTAAAATGAATATACTTCCCAAACTTCTCTATCATCTTAATTCTTCTTTATCTTCGGTTTCAATTCTTTTCCTCAACAGAATTCATAAAGACCTTGCAAAATTCATCTGGTACCCTAAGTCAGTTAGAATTTCATATCAAAGACTTACATTACCTAAACTTCTGGGGAGTCTGGCGATGCCCAACCTCATACTTTATTACAGAATCATTCACGCAAATAGAATATTTGATATTGCTAATCATCTTCCAAACTCTTCTTCCTGGTCGTCCTTGTGGACCAAAGTGTGGTATAATCATGCTCTTAGTAATGATCTTAACCCTAAAGCTTTACCATTCCTGAATAAAATTAACCTCAAGAAGTTAAAGCTACATCACGCCCTGAAGGGGTTAATAAAAACTTGTCAAGATCTGTTCCATTCCTTGGACTTAGGTAACGATCTTCTATTATTCCAACCTATTCATCTTAACCCAAATTTAAAAATGAATGATAAAATGATTAACTTAAATAACTTTCTATTGATTAATGACTATACCTTATGGGACATGTATAAATTTAACCACCTCTCATTAACAGAACTCCGGGATGTTCTGTCCTTGCCCAAAACATATATTATTATCCTGAGGCAATTAAGAGATCTTACATAATTTTTTCTTCACAATTATCCCAGTTCAGATGCTGATTATAACAGTGTAGCAGGCCTATTACAAAATTTAGTCAGTAGGAAGAATATGCTCTCTATAGCCTACAAATCCTTTTCCACATACTAGAATAAAGGGAAAATGAGAAGTTATGTACCTACCATAACGTTCCATGTTAGTTGTCTTCTCTAGCCTTCTTTCTTGCTGGATGGGTTCGGAGCCAATCCTCGGCTCCGACTCGGCCACTTACTAAAGCTCGAGAGCTTATTTTACTGGCTCGAGGCAACCCTATATCCCATGATGCTAGGCGATAACTCCCCAGATCTCGTTTGGAAGCTGAAAAACCTAGCATAGGCCAATAAAACAAAATCCTCCAACTGGAAGGAGGAGGAAGAGGGATAAAACCCGCCAAAGATAATTATCTACACTATATATATCCTAGGACACCTAGATAGTGAACAAAGGAATAAAAGGACCCTTCAAGGAAGGGAAGATCTTCTCCGTCTGTCCAGGCTAGGGGGATGATGGGTGGGATGCAAGAAAGAAGGCGAGAGAAGACAACTAACATGGAACGTTATGGTAGGTACAAAACTTCTCAATGTTAAGTTGTCAATCTCGCCTTCATTCTTGCTGGATGGGACCGCGTCCCTAGCACCTTCATCCTGGGTGGCTCATTGGAACAGACTCTTAAGAATGGTGGAACCAAATGTTGCTCTGTCCCTGGAGGCCATGTCCAATTTGTAATGCGAAACAAAGGTATGAGGAGAGGCCCATCTGGCTGCCGCACAGATAGTGTCTATTGGTAGTCTAGCTTGAAAAGCTGTAGATGTAGCTAGTGCTCTAGTTGAATAGGCTTTTGGCTTAGAAGTTAATTCCCTGCCTCTGAGTTGATAAATAGATGTAATCACAGAAGACAGCCACCTAGATAGGGTTACCTTGGAAACAGGAAGGCCTTTCTTATTTTCTGAGTACGATAAAAACAGTTGATCAGACTTTCTTATTTGTTTGGTTCTATCCAAATAGTATCGGAGCTGGCGGTGAACATCTAGATAATGTAGCTTTTGCTCTGCTCTATTAGTATAGTTTGGGAAAAAAACTGGGAGATCAATTGATTGATTTAAATTTGTCTGCAAAGCCACCTTGGGTAAGAAGGATGGATTAGTCCTTAGAGAAACTCTGTCTTTATGGAAGATTAAGTAGGGAGGACGAATGCAGAGGGCGTGAATCTCTGATACTCTCCTAGCAGAAGTAATGGCGACTAGGAAAAGTGTCTTCCAGGAAAGAAATTTCAATGAACAGGAGACCGCAGGTTCAAAGGGGGGGAGAATCAAGGATGTTAAGACTAAATTAAGATCCCACTGAGGTGGAGGGTCTTTGATCGGAGGCTTAAGTAAATATACACCTTTAAGGAAGGCTTTGCAAAGCTTATTGGACATGAGGTTGTGGTCCGATAAGCCTGTATGAAAATTCGATATGGCTGCCAACTGAACCTTTACTGTAGAGGCAGAAGACCCTGAATGAAAAATTTTGGCTAGGAAGTCTAAGACCGAATGAATTGGGGCAGTAAAGGGATCTATATTCCTTGCCTTTGCCCAGAAGGAGAAACGTTTCCATTTACTAGTGTAAATCCTTCTGGTGGAAGATTTAAGGGAAGCTACTATGATATCCCAGATGGGATTAGAAATCATAGGAAGCCTGGCTAAGGACGGAAGTGGAGCAACCAAGCAGTGAGGTTGAGAGAATGTAGGGATTGGTGCAGCTGCCCCGACTGATGGGTCAACAGATCTTGAGCTGGGTCTAGATGCCAAGGCTGTACCAAAAGATAATGATGTAGGAACAGAAACCATATCTGTCGAGGCCAATAAGGGGCAATGAGAATCAACTTGGCTCTCAAGGCAGTTGCTTTCTGAATTACTTGTGGAATTAGAGGAAAGGGTGGAAAGGCATAGAGAAGTCCCGGAGGTCAATCTTGGACTAGAGCGTCTCTGAGGGGATGGCCTGGAAGGGGGAAGAGGGTGAAGAAGTCGGGGCATTTGCTGTTTTGGGATGTAGCAAAAAGATCGCAGCAAGGAAGGCCCCACTTCTGAAAAATCTCTTCCGCTACCGATTGTTTGAGAGACCACTCGTGTGGCATGAGTATAGCTCTGCTCAACCTGTCCGCTATGAAGTTGGACTTCCCGGGGATATGCATTGCTATCAGAAACCGCTGAGAGGAGATCGCCCATTGCCAAAGTCTGAGTGCCTCTCGACACAGGGGATAGGACTTGGTTCTGCCTTGCTTGTTGATATACCACACTATGGACATATTGTCCGTTTGGATTGCAATAGTTCCTAGGGGAAGAGAGTCATGGAGGGCTTGCAACATTAAAAGCACTTCTCTCATCTCTAGGACATTTATGTGCAGGTGGCGCTTGAAAGGTTGCCAAGTGCCATGGACCATCCTGCCCTGAAAATGCCCCCCCCCCACCCGATCAGGGAGGCATCCGATGTCACCGTGGTGACCAGGGGAGGAGGAACAAAGGGTCTGCCATGATGGACTTGAGGGGACAATATCCACCAGGACAGATGACTTTTGCAAGTTTGAGTTATCATGATCTTGTGGTGGATGGGGAGTTGCTGAAAAGACCATTGGGCGAAAAGCATCCACTGTAGAAGACGCATGTGAAAACATGCAAGGGGAAGAAGTGTTATGGCAGCCGCCATAAGACCCAATACTTTCAGGACATACCTGGCCTGAATTTTGTTGCTCTGAAGAAGAACATGGACATGGTTTTGAATATCTAAGACTCTTTGATCTGTTAACTTTGCTGAAAGTTGTACGGTGTCCAAGTTGGCGCCTATAAAGGTAATAGACTGACAAGGCGACAAGACAGACTTTTCGAAATTTATAGAGATTCCTAGCCCTCTGCAAATGTGAATGGTGTAAGCTCTGGCTTGGAGAAGTTGATGCCTGGTGGTGGCAGTGAGGAGCCAGTCGTCTAGATATGGAAACACCTGGAATCCTTGCTATCTCAGGTGAGCCGTAACTGCTGCCATACATTTGGTGAACACTCTGGGGGCTGTAATGAGACCAAAGGGCTGGGCTCTGAATTGGTAGTGACTGGCCCCCGGCCGAAAGTGGAGAACCCTTCTGGAGCGCCTGTGAATTTTGATGTGATAGTACGCATCCTGAAGGTCCACGGAGCACATCCAATTGTCCTTGCCCAGAAAGGGCAGAATGGACTGTAGCGTGACCATCCGGAATCTTGTTCTCTTTACAAACTTGTTCAGTTTGCTGAGATCTAATATTGGTCTCCAGTCCCCTGTCTTTTTCGGTACCAAAAAGAACCTTGAGTAGATTCCGGATCCTAGTTGGTCTGCTGGGACTGGCTCGATGGCTCTTTTTGCTAGCAGTTTTGATATTTCTGATACTGCTAGTTCCCTTAGACAGGGTGGAACGTCTGGAAGGATTCCCTTTTGTTGAATTGAGGTTTGGATAAAGAGAATTTTGTAACCCTCGGATATGATCAACTGTACCCATTTGTCTTGAGTAAGGGAAAGCCAGGCTATTGGGTACAGCGACAATCTTACCCCAACTGCCTCTGAAGGTGGACAATCGGGCAACATCTCAAGGATGCTGGAAGGGTTTGTCAGAGAGAGGCTCCCTGCTACCCTGGTTCTGCGGACCCCCTCTGCCCCTAGGGCGGTGTCTGTTGTTGTTACCCCCTCTGCCTCTGGGGGTAAACTGACCTCTTGCATCAGGCGTAACTCCTTGAGATTTGTGGAACCACATTTTCCCACCCTTCTGACCCTTAGGGTATGGTCTTGAAAGGGTGGAGAAATGGACTCCTATGGCAGAAAGAGTCTTGCCATCTTGCTCGCATCTGGTCAAGGTGTCTTTCACTTGAGGTCTGAACAAAGCTGCACCATCAAAAGAGGATTTTGTGAAGGATGCCTTGAAAGGGTCCGCGAAATTACACAGCCGCATCCAGGCGTGATGCCTTAAGGCCACTCCTGTGTCTGCGGCTCTACTCGCTCCATCGGCTGCATATGAAATAAGACGCATGGAGGAGTTAACAATCGAGTTCAGGGTTCCAAGTTGTGAGTTTAATTTATCCTGGGACCCAGCAGCTGATGGATCCTGTAAGACTTCTCCCAACTCTTTGAGAATATCTCTCTGAAGGCGGGTGAAGTGACACAGGTAATTCAGTGACTGCGTGGCAAAGGTCGCTGAAGAAAACATCCGCTTACCGTACCTATCCATGGTCCTAGAATCCTTATTAGGAGGATGGATAGGTACTGAAGGATCAGCTAGTTCCTTCTTGGTGGCTGCAGCCACTACCGTGGCATCCGCCGGTACACCTTTTGTTACGAATTGCTTGTCAACTGGTGCTGTGATAAATTTAGATGGCCTCCAAGGGGTGGGTTCCACCGAATCTGGGGCTGACCATGCCTTCCGAGCCACTACTTCCAAAAGGGGGTCGAAAGGCAGAGACACCCAGGAGGTGGAGGGTCGAGAACCAAACGCCTCCAGGTACACCGACTTGTCCTCGGAAGGATTAAGGGAAGACCAGTTCCACCTCTGCTTCAGGATTTCTAGGATGTCTGAGAAAGAGACATCCTCAGAGGGGGACTTTGGGGATCCCTCCGACTCATCCAAGTCGGTGTCAGATGTAATAGACTCAGGGGAGTCCATATGCTATCTTATACATGTCCTCTTATGCGGAGGCTCCGCTGACAGGTCAGGAGAAGCCTCGGAAGAGGAAGAAATTCCCAGTGGGGAAACCTGAGGCATTGGATCTCTGGGTCTGGGAGCAAGAGAGTGGGAAGAGACATCAGCAGGCACTGTAGTGGGAGGAGCTGATGGAGCTGACCGTTGACTATGCCCTGGGGCTAGTATGCTCCTCATCACCTCGAAGGCTCCCCTATGAGAAAGGCCAGAGGGCCCCCACTCTGAAGAGGTAGGAACCCCAGGCTGCACCGACAGGGAAGGCTCCAAGGCCGATGTCGGGGCCGAGCTCACCAGCGCCGACGCTCCGAGAGGGAGAACGGGGTCGGACAATGGTCCGATGCCACTCGCCTCCTCGGTGCCGACGAGAGAGATCAGGCGCCCAGATCCCTCCAATGAAGGTATCAAAGAGGAGGTCGGAGCGGAAGACAAAGGAGCCGAAGTGGGAGGTATCGGCTCCAACGCCACAATGGTCACAGCTCCGAGGAGCTCCGGCTCTGAACTCTGAGGGAGAGTCGAAGGAGGAAAAATAGGTGGAGTCGTAATAGCTACCATCTGATGAGACGGGCTAGAGATCATCTGGGCCAATGCCTGAGACTTTAACAGCCTACTTACCACTATCTCAAGGTCGTGATCTGAAAGTCTGGACGACCGAGAAGATCGGCTCCGATGGCTCCGCTCCGAGAGCAGGGGAGACCTCGGAGTCGAATGGATGGACTCCAATAAAGGGGATCTTGACCTCTTCTTAGATGGAGCCAACGGAGCCGAGGACACGTCGGCTCCAGCCGGAGCCGACAGCGAAAGCATGGGCTCAAAGGTATCGGCACTGTGTGGTGCCGAGACCGGAACTTGTGACTCAAAGATCTAGGCACAGACAAGGAGCCAGCAGCCAAAGGCTTAGTACTTGGAGCCGACAGTTTTGCTGGTTTCGAGGGCCTCCCCGACGCAGACTTAGTCGGGGAGCCCTCGGGCTTTAACAAGCCCCCCCAGTATAAATTTGTTCCTGCGCTCCTGCAGGACTCTTGAACTGAATGCATGACATACTGAACAAGAGTCCTGCAGGTGCAGGGGTCCCAGGCAGTAAACACAAGAAGTGTGACCGTCTGTCAGAGACATTTTCTGACAGCACGAGTCACACTTCTTAAAGCCTGAGACCTTAGTTTCCTTAGGTTCCTTCGACATAACAGTGTCAAGGGTTCACAAAGGTAACAAAAAAACACACACACACACTCTCAAAAATTATAAATTAACAATAAAAATGTTAATAGGGATACTGACACACCCAAACACTCCACAGGATCCCTAAGAAAAATTAGGAAAGGGGCAGGCTTGAGGCCTAACCTAAGAGTGGAGGGGGAGGGATATAAGGGATAAAAAGGGAAGGTATAAAAAAGTGATAGAGTTAAAGGTAGTTACTAACTATTGAAAAGAAACAACTAGGTGAAAAATTAACTCAAAAGGGTGACTGAACACTATATATATAAGACTTTCCAGGAGCCGTTAAAAAAACGCACCTCGCAAGCAAAAGCGGCAAATGAGATCTGGGGAGTTATCGCCTAGCATCATGGGATATAGGGTTGCCTCGAGCCGGTAAAATAAGCTCTCGAGCTTTAGTAAGTGGCCAAGTCGGAGCCGAGGATCGGCTCCGAACCCATCCAGCAAGAATGAAGGCGAGATTGACAACTTAACATTTATTTTTTGCAGACTATTGGGACGAACAAGGAGCTACTATCTCATCTCAGCAGAAAACTCTATCAATAAAATCTACTCTTAAATATTCTCCTTTTAAAAAACTTGTATATACACAATTCATGATTACTAATAATTTATATTTAACTCCAGTTCACTTAAATAAATTTAATCTGACTGTTTCCACCTCATGCTCCTGTTGCTCTTGTCCCCGTGCTGATATTATTCATATTCTATGGTTCTGTAGGTACTCTCACAGTATCTGGTGTTCTCTTAAGGTAAGATTAGACAAAATGGGGTATCATAAATCTACCTTATCCTGGGAAATGGCCTTGCTACATATTACTAGGCTTAACATGTCAAATCTTAAATTAAGAACATTCATCACACTCTGTCTTCTAATAAAATTTTGTATTACCAAGCACTGGACTGATCGGTCCAAGTTGTCCTGAAGGGAATTTAAAAATCTAGCAATTAAATAAATTACTTCCCAAAAACTGATAATAACTAATCCTCATAAGCGAGCTGCTTACCAAGAACTATGGGAGTTTATTTTCCTTCTTCTGACTGATGACTGAGAAGCATCTCCTACATGCCACTACAAGCCCCTTGATTATCATAAACTTGTTTAACAAAGTCCCCCTGTAGCTGAAGTAAATCCCTCCATGTTGATACTGGCCTGGGTTGTTTTTGTTCTTCAATCCCCCTCTCTTCTCCTCATTACTTTATGAGTTGTATGGGGATTTGTTGTAGGGCAGATGTGGTATCTACACTAATTCTTTAAATATTGTTATTTGGAGTCGTTATTTTGTGCAGCAGTTTTCATTTCTTCCTTGTATATATTGGCACTTATGTATATAGGTTATCATTTTGGATCTCTTATGTAGTAATGCTTATGTACAACTCTTTATTGTTGTCAATTGTGTTTTGTTGTTTCTCGTTATGCTTGTTACAATTATAAAAGCAAATAAAAAGTGTTTAAAAAAAAAAAAAAAACAATATGGACGATAATATTGTAATCTCTTTTAAGATACTAGATTTGTCAGGAAATGCTGCAATTTTTTTACAGAGATTAGAAAACTTAATACCAGAAAGTCTTATTTATCCAGGTGGAAAAGGTTTTCTATTTGGAGTCAGAATACAAGGCAGGAGCTCAATTTAACTGGGATGCCACTGGTCCTTCAGCATCTTTGTGAGCTACTCAAATGTGTCTTATCTTACACTATTATCCAACTAAGTCTTTCAGACATTTCATCTTGTCTGACTCTAGAAACTCCATTATCAAACTCTAATCAGGTAAAACTGTTTTTCAAAGGGGTTCTCCACATTAAACCTCCAAGAAAAAGAGGTTCTCCCCCATTGGATTGGAACAATGTACTGGAGAACCGAATGCTTCCTCATTTTAAACCTGCTGCTAATGCCTCATTACATTTTTTACCTCAAAAACTGCGTTGTTAGTGGTTTCCCAGTTACAGGCTTTTTTTTTGTGGATTTCCCCTTATTTGTTTTTTCATAAGGATAGAGTATGTCTCAGAACCAGTCATGCATTCATGCCTAAGGCGGTCTCTCAGTTTACTCTTAGCAAGTCTACCTGGATTCCTTCCTTCTCCAAAAAAAAAAAAAAAACAGAGAAGAATGGATTCTTCTTTCTTTTAGATGTTCATAAACAGTTCAGATTTTATTTTGAAAAAAAAAAGAAATTATATACTCACCATAACATTCAGTCTGTGTTGTCCATTTTCATTCTTCCTCAACTAATGAGTTTGGATCTGATCCTCGAATACAACTCGGCTGTTTCACTAGCTAGTGGCTTCCAAAAACTCTCAAGCTCCTTCCCTACCCATAATACATCAACCCCTAACATTTCTCAGATCTTCTCATTCCTCCAGAAGTCAGCCAATAAAAATAGAGGGATTTGGTGGGTGGGGAGTTGAGGAAAATTGAAAATGGACAACACAGGTGGGACGTTATGATGAGTACATAACTTCTTTGTCTGATGCTGTCAATTTTCATTCATTCCTCAACTAATGGGACAGAGTCCCCAGCTACCTAAAATTGTATGGTTGAGCCAAAGGCTGCTCTTCCCCTCGAGACTAGATCTACTTTGTAATGAGTGATATAAGGATTTGACCAAGTTGTAGCCACACATATATCATCCATAGAAGTTCTAGGCTGGAAGATAGAACAAGTTGCCATAGATTTGGTTGAGTGAGCCTTTAAAGGCTTTGGTAAGGGGAGATTCAATTTGTTATACATAAAAATAATGCAATCTGTTAACCATCTAGCTAAAGGTCCCTGTCTAACTGATTCACCCAATTTAGTATGTGTAAAGCCACAACTCTGAACTGAGATACTAGACGACTAGAGGCTTCTGAGCTTCCCAAAAAACATAAGCTGCCTGTTTCTTTGCTTGATTATACTATTTACTGCACATTTTATTGTATTCTGCCTATTTAGTACTGTTCTTAAAGAAATGCACTGTTTGCACTGCATTTTTCTGCCTTACTGTGCTTGTTAAATCATATTTTGTTGCTGTTTTCAATGTTTACAAAGCTTTTTCTGCTATTTTCACTGTTTGCAAAGCATCTGTTTTGTTTGTTCTGTTTTCCCACCAAGCAGTGTTTTAAATAGCCGCATTATTTAGTGTATCCTTTCTGTTTTTTAGCTGTGTAAAACATCATTTAGTGGCTCACTGCTGTTTTTCTGCTGTTTAAAACATTTTTTAGTGTTTCTCACCTAAATTAGTGTAACTAGTAGCTGTAGCATAGTCCAGATACAGGTTTGCTGCATCTGGATGTGTTTGTAGTGACTGTTGTATTCTGAGCACATTTTCCATGCCATCTTTGATTGGAAGGGGCCCTTCTGCACTCTTGTGAGAGAAGTGTACTGATTGGAACCTGTCTGGTGAAGAGTGATTGGCCTAGGTCTTGGACTCTTACTGACCAAGAAAAAGAAAAGTAAAACAGCAAGAGACAACAAAGTACAAATAGTGAAAGGAAACAACAACCATGTAGGACTAAAAAAACATGACAAAAAGCAAAACCTTCAGCCAAAGAAAAAGGATGAAGGGCAATCACTATGAAATCAGGCAAAGTCCTAAATAATTAAAAAGAAGCAGAAAGAAGCCCTAACAAGAAAATCCCTAACAAAGGAGAAACAACTTAACAAAGAAAGAGAACTCCAAACAGTACTACAGAACTAAAAAAACAACCAAATAGAAATCTTGCGAATATCCAGACAGAAAACACAAAGAAAGCAAATGGACAAAAGCAAGAAAAAAGACCACATCAACTGCTTAAAGTCATGTAATACTATAAACAGCAAAACAGCAAAAATAAAATGGCTGCAGGAATAAAAATGCTGAAGAAGTCCATAAGAAAGCAGTGCAGTAGCTATAAAATACACTCCAGCCAAGCAAAACAAGAAGTATAAATACCTAAACAAGAAAAGCACTAATATAAAAAAGTACCACAAACTGGACAAGGTCAACCCCCCTCACCCCTTGTGCCACAACCACATCCTCAACTGAACAAGTAAAGAGAAGTTAGCAAACTATCAGTAAAGGTCTCTGTCCTAAGCATACACTTGCCTACAAAAGGAAGAAATTCCTTACCCCTACCCATAACAGAGTAAGCCAAGTTCAAAAGAACTACCTTGACCCAAGCAATATTGTGCAAATGCAGCTCAGAAAGATGCTGAAGAGCATTAGCAGGTTTCTGACGTACAGCAGATTGAAAATCAACATACCAGGCATCAGAAGACTGCTTAAATTGAAAATAACAAGACTAGGCAAACCAATTATAATGAGCAACAAACTTCTTAAAGGCCAACCACCATGAGGACAAAGAAGGAAAGAAACACAACAGTGTGAAATGATCATCCCATAATTCAGAAACAACCTCCTGCCAAGCAGGTATAAAAGTCTAAAGAGCAGTAAATCTAGGTAAACCCTTACCCTTAGATAAAGCAGAGGAAACACCAAAGGAAAATGACAAAGCACGGTGGTTAGTAAAGGGTACAAAACACAAAGAAGAAGACACTACAACAAAGGTGGGAGAACAAAAACAATAATCAATTCAGGTATGTGCAGTGCCATAAAAATAAGTAAAAGCATCAGGGCTACACACAGTATGGGAGGCCAGGAGTAAAATGTCCTTGCAACAGTGAACACTAGAGTCTCATCTAGATCTAGGATCCCATGGTATAACATCACAGTTAAAGTTCCCCCCAAAAAAGAATGGGACAGTCAATAAGAAAATAAGGCCATAAGAGCTGAAACAATAAACGATGTTCAGCTACAGAAGTAAAGGCATAGACAGTAACAAAACATATAAAAGAATGCCTATATAATAAATCCACCATCAGTGCCCTACCAGATAAAACACGAACAACAGCCATAATCACCACCACCACCACAGACTTATGATACAGAACCACAATGCCAGACTGGTGATCAGTCCCCAAAGACCCCCCCCCCCCCCACACACACACACACATAAAGCTTCCCATTGCAAATAAGAAGCAGAAGACATTTTGCCCACATCTAGCACGCAAATTACATTTGAAGAAAGGGAAAAAAAAACAAGAATGCACAGTCAGATGCCTAGATAAATACACCACATCAAATACAGGTCAGCCATCAGTAACCAAACTAGAATCATCATCCAAGACCTTTTAGTGTGTTTAAGCCTTAAAGACCTGTGTTTGGAACCTAAAGTCTCTGACTGGGACTCAGGCAGATCAGAACTAACATCTGCCACACAATCAACACCTTCTGATGAGCCCAACACCTTAGTACTGGCATCAGTAGAAGAAGCATCAGACACCCCATGCAAACTCCTACTGGAGTCTAACATTTCAGTCCTCGGAGGAACAACATAAATAATATGTGAAAACAGAATCCCAGTAGAAAGGCCAGTAACTACAGGACCTGGTGAGCTAATAGGCAATGAACCAACTCAGAATCCCCAGAAGGAGTTACAAGGACTGAAGCTGGTAAAGAAGGAGGCGGTGGGTCAAGAATGGGATCCAGAGCCTGTTGCAAAGAAACAACACCAGGCAGAACACTAGAAGCTGGCTCAGAGCCAGTAACAGGCAAAACAGTAGAGGCTTCAGCTAAAGTAGAGGCTGTAGGGGGTACAGCAGAACAACCAGAGTACCCATGTGAACATAAACACAGATGACACCACTGGGGACAAGCCCTAGCAAAATGCTCAGATGACTCACAATGAGTACATCTTCTAGAAGGACATGCAGACAACAAATGTGAGAAGTTACTGCAAAAGAAGGATAATTTAGGCTGTCATGCATATTTCAAAATATCTCAAAATACCCCATCTAACCAGCCAATAAATAAACACCAGGCAAATAGGAAATTCCAGTATTTAGCACATGTAAGGCCACCCAGGCCACCCAGACCCCATCCCAAATGCCACCAGCATCAGTAACAAAATACTTTTTCCCAGAAAAAAACATCTGCACAAAGTGAAAGCAAAAACTCTCTACAAGATCCTCAATGACATAAATTGAATGAAAATACAAAATAATGTTATGCTTATAATGAATATCTACTTCAGACAACACATAGTCAGACCAAGGTTTCTGAGAATTATGCTTAGAAAAACTGGAAACCAAAGCAAAAGCAGCCTCTTGAGTTTCAAAATAAACATCAGCAAAAGCATCCTTCACCAGTGAATAACAGCACACAAAGACTGAACTGACGCAGACCAAGATTTTAACAAAGAATGCCAAATAAACTTACATTATAAAAGCAGATTTTAAACACACCAAAGGTTTAGAAACAATCCTTGCCTGCCCATTAGACCCAAGTTGACTGCCTTAAGCAGAAACTGCCATTTTTACGACAGCAGCATAGTATTTAGATTTAGAAACAACAGTAGAGGCAACAGAAGCTACAGCACTAGTAGAAGTAGCCAGCTGCTCTACAGGGGGAGCTAAAACAGCAGACACTGAAGCAGTGGAAGTCTGAGAACAATCCTGTAGTTCCACAGAATCGCCCCAGTCAAGGAAAGCCAAATTATCAGCATCTTTCAAAACAGTAGAACCTTCAACAGAGGTCTGAGAACCAGGCAAAGAAGATACAACAGAAAAAGATACTGAAACATTATCAGAAGCCAAAATAGAAACAGTAATAGTAGTAGCACCAGCAGAAGCCAAAACTCCTGCTGCAGAAATGCTGCCATCTTGTTTCTCCTAGAAGTGAAAACAAGGACTTCCTGGGGCTTGGAGTAAGCACCCTCGCTGTCTCTGTTCGGTTCTGGTCAAATTTTTTTTTAATTTTTAATTCTGGTAAGCCCTGCATCTGAGCAAGTTTTTGCTTGTTTGCACGTTGTGCAGTACTTCGCAACCAGACAGATAATTTCGACAAATTTTCCCTTAGATACAGCTGTAGGACATTAGTGTAGTTTTCATCTTTAGTACATTTCTGGTCTAAGAATTATTTTAGTGAGCTGTGACCTATTAAACCACCAACCAAAAACCCCATCATTAATACCCATCTACAGAGTACCTCCTAAATCAGTCCTGAGAGCACTCCCTTTGTGATAGCAGTTCTTCAAACCTACTATTATGGACAGTTGGACTACCTCTGTTTCTCCTGCCAGCTTGGTTGACTTGGGTCTCCTGAGGCATTGTAGCAACTGCCTCATGTATACTGACAACCCTCTACTAATAACTCACTCTAGTACAGAGTGCAAAAGATGATTCTACACCAAGAATCCTGATTCCCTGCTCTCTTGCACTTGAAACAATAACAAAGAAGAGGTTATCAACTCACCCATCACTATCAGGAACATCGTATCACTACTCATATACATAGTACGCAGCCAACACTTACATCTAAATATGAGGAGATTCTCTCAAAAAAATTACTGAAACACCAGAGACCTCCAAAACACAAGACTGCCACAACTAACACAATTCCCACAGCACCCAAAACACATAGCAATACTAGTGTCTCACCTACCAAGCCCTTAAGGCTTAACACTCAAAAACAAATGTTCTTGTCATTGGAGACTACATAGCAAGACACATGGATGTCCCATTTACCAAGTTAGAAAAGGAGAAAGTCACAGTCAGCTGTCTATGCCAAGATTCATCAGGTTATGCATGCACTCAGGTCTCTCAGCAACAAGTACCTTTATGATTCCATCATAGCTCTTGTTGGAGTAAATAACTTGAGACATACTTCACTCGACTATATGAAAAGACATGATTGAGCTCTCTGAGTATTTGTCCCAGGCAGGTATGTCCCTAGCCTTGAGCAGCAAAATTACCCTAATCTAGAATGATGCCACAATATAAAGAAAAATGATCAATTTCAATAATTAGCTTAGTATTTGGTGTCATTCAGAGGGGATCCATTTGCAGAGACAGTTTGCACCTGGCACCACTAGGCTTTTGGTTCCTGGCAAAGGCTCTTACTTCCCCATAGTACCTTTTACAGGCAAGGTCTCAAAAACAAAGCCGACGATGAAAAATTGCCAGGAGCTTAAACCAAAAAATGCACATCCTGGAAGCACTTCTATCACTAGAAGATGTAGATGTTTGTGCAGTCACAGAAACCTGGTTCAAGGCTTAATAGAGGACCCTGGCCTTGCAAGGCTACAATGTCTTCCACACCTACAGACTGTAAGACGAACATGTGAGAACCAAAGAGGGTGATGTTTCTATCTATATAAGAGATAAATTCACCACCTCCAGACTAGTTAGATTGGACAACTCCATGGAGTTACTCCAAGTTCAGATTACTGTTGGTAAGACCCCCATTCAAGTCATAGCTTGTTATATATTCTCCTCCATAAATCATGATGCACATGAGGCCTACTTGACCAAACTAGATTCAGTCCAAATATTTCCAAACACTCTGGTCATGGTGGATTTCAATTATCCCACCATCAACTAGGAAACCTACTCTAGCCCTAACTCACATGCACAAAAGTTCCCTGACTTTGCTAACTCAAATTCCCTGGAACAAATTGTTCAAACCCCAACAAGAGGAACAAACATCCTAGATCTGGTGCTCACTAACATGACAAACAATTGCACCACTGCAACTATCAGACAATCATTAGTTAAATCTGATCACAAATCAGTTGCCTTTGAACTGGCACTAACACCAGAATTCATAAAGGATGAACTCAGAATAAAAAACTTCACCAAGGCAAACTATACCCTCCTAGGGAAAGGTATAAATGTATTCCAACCCCCACCCCCAGCTGGAAGTGGTAACTCCACTAAAGCTTACACTGAAGCCCTATACAATCACTTGCATAAGTGTATAGACTTGGCTGTTCCAGAGAGAATTAAAGCCAGAGCCGCAAGTAAACATAAGCCACCCCTAATGGACATCCAGCATCAAAAAACTTTACAACAAATGCAAAAATGTGCTAAGAAAATGAAGGCGAGGTCCCAACAATGGAAAAGCACCCTCCTCAGCCTCAACAGGCAAATAAGACAATATGTCAAATCCTCTAAGGGCATCTTTGAGAAAAACCTAGTAATCACATCCAAGGATAACCAAGGCCTTTTACAGCTACATATGTAGCGTAAAAGTTAGGACCCAAGCATGTGTCGAACTAGTGACCAATGGTATTACACACACTCTGATCTTGCAGAGATAGCAAGCCTGCTAGCAGACAGATTTGGCAAAAATGTCACTACCCTATCCTCTCCAAACTCATCACAATCTTATCACAAACCTATTCCTCAAGATCCCCCATCCTATATATCTGAAGAGAATGTCATTACAACCTTGTCTAAGGCAAAAAAGACAGCCTCTATGGGAACAGGTGGCATCCCAGACTGTCTTCTAAACAAACTAAAACATGAACTAGCATCACCATTAAGTGCCCTATTCAATCATAGCCTACTATCCACAGACTTTGTTCCTACAGAATAGAGAACAGCAACAGTTATTCCCATCCACAAAGATGGCTTATCAACAGACCAGAGGAATTATAGACCCATAAGTCTGACTGCTCTCATCTCCAGAACATCGATATGCAAGTTGGCCTCTTCAGGGGGGACCAAGTGCCTTGGACTTTTTTTCCCCAGAAAATGCCCCTGCCCAATCTGGGAAGCATCCACAGTCACTATAGCCTTGGGCTGAGGGAGAATAAAAGGATGGCTTTGTAATGTGTGTTGCAAATGCATCCACTAGCAAAGGTGCCTTTTGCATACTTGAGGCATTCTTATCTTTGCCGACATAGGTTGAGAAATTATTGACCACTGTATTGCTAGCATGCATTGTAGAATTCTTATGTGCTATCTCGCTATAGGAACTAAAATTATTGCCGCTGACATTGACTCCAACGTTTGCAGAATCAATCGGGCTGAAATTCTGGTACTGCAAATTATTTTCCTGATCTGTATCCTTATCATTTGCACTCTTGATAGTGGAAGAGAAGCTACCCTATCTACTGTGCTGAACACTGCTCCTATGAATTCTAATGTCTGGATTGGCAGTAAGTGAGACTTGTAATTTATAATTTAAGGTTATTCCGAGATGTGAAAAAGTCTGTAGCACTTGATCTTATGCTTCTATCAGTTGATGCCTGGTTGGGGAGGTAATGAACCAGTCATCTATATATGGACACACCCAGAATCCTTGCAGTATCAAGTGAGCTGCTACCACTGCCATGCACTTGGTGAACACCCTGGGGACTGTGGTGAGGTCAAAGGACAGTGCTCTGAACTGATAATGACTGGCTCCCAGCTGGAAGCATAAGTACCTTCTACATCATCTGTTCATCTTTTTGCAATAATACACATCCTGAAGATGTATCGAGCACATCCAGTCATCCTTGCCCAGAAAGGGCAGAATGGACTGAACTGTGACCATCCAGAACTCTGTGTGTCAAACTGACTTGTTCAGTACACCAAGATCCAAAACTGGTCTCCAGTCCTCTGTTTTCTTTGGCACTAAAAAGAACCTTGAGTAAGTTTTGGATTCTATTTGGGCTGGTGGGACCTCTTGGATGACTCTTTTTCTTAGCAACTTTTGAATTTCCAGTGCTGTTGCTTTTTTTCTGATTGAGTGGAACATCAGTAAATTTTCTTGACCATGGAGGAGGCAGGGAAAAGGGAATTATATAACCTCTGTAAATAATTCATTGCACCCACTGTCTTTTGTTATATCTAGCCAGGCTCTCTGGTGCAGAGATAAGCGATCCCTGACTGCATCCAGAGGTGGACAATCGGGCCTCCTTTCAGGAGTGCTGAAAGTGTCTGTTGGAAAAGGAATCTCTAGACCCCTGGTTTTGTGGACCTCCTCTGCCATGGGGGTGTCAACTTCCATTATAGCTCCCCCTTCTGCCTCTGGGGGAACTATCTCCACATGTGTCCTGGAAAGGACCCTGGGACACTCTGAACCACATTTTTCAACCTCTCCATTGATTCCTGAAAAAGGTCCTTTGAGGGGTCAAAAAATGCAAGCCCACTGCACAAAGCGTCCTTCCATCTTTCTCACACATGGAGAGTGTCATTCACTGTGGGGCCAAACAAAGAAGAGCCATCAAAAGGAGTACTGAAGAATAAGGACTTGAAGGCTTCTGCAAAATCACACAGGCATAGCCCAGCATGTCTCCTTATGGATATACCTGAACCCGCAGACCTTGAGGCATGTTCTTTTGCATGTGAGATAAGCCTCATGGACAAATTAGATATAGCTTGTATGGTAGCCAACAGAGAGACTACTGAAGATTGAGCCTCAGCAGTTTTGATTCCAGGAAGAGATTTTGATAGCTCTTTAAGAAAATCTCTTTGAAGCCTCATAAAATTAAATAGATAAATAAATATAAATTCTAAATTTATATTTATAAATACAAATAAATAAATAAAATATGTATAAATATTTATAATTAAAATATATAAATTGTATATTTATAAATTATAAATAAATATAAATAACTCATAAAATGTAAATAAATAAATAAATAAAATGTGCGAGATAGTTCAGCGATCTGAGTGCAAAAGTTACTGGAGCATAAATACGCTTCCCAAATCTGTCAATCACCCCAGACTCTCTGTTAGGAAGATGGACAGTTGGACTCTGTTCTGCAAATTTCTTTTGTGTAGCTGCTGCCACGACCATGGCATTTACTGGTACCCTTTTACCGCAAAATACCCTGCCTACTAGTGGAGCCAGAATCCAGCCTGGCCTCTTAGGCACTGGCTCAACCATATCAGGTTCCTTCCATGTCTCCCTAGAGACCAAGTCAATGAGTTCATCACTTGGCTGAATAACCCAGGAGGGAGACGGGCCAGCTCTAGAGGCTTCTACAAATACTGATTCTTCTGGAGAAGGGCATTGGGAAATCCAGACACCCTTCTGCTTAAGGTTCTCAAGAATGTCACCAAATGAGATGTCATTGGGTGGTGATTTTGGTGACCCTCTCCTTCACTGAAATCAGTATCCTCCATGACTGACTCTTGAGGATAGTCTAAGTGCCTCCTTTTGCACTTCCTCTTCCTAGGGAATTCCTTGGTGGAGGGGTCCAGTGAAGTATCAGAAGGGATTAACCTACTTGGTAGTCTAGAAGCTTTGAGCTGGCTGTTCCTGTGGGGTAGAATGTTGTGAATCACGATTCAAAGTCACCCGAGATGTATAGGGTAGATCCAAGGGGGTAGGACCCATCTGACCTGTGGGTGCAGAGAATCACAACCTCAAAGGCAGATCACTCCAAAGAGAAGGAAGACAATGAAGCCAAGAAAGCAAGTTTCTGGCTCGTCACCCCTCTCCGCCTTGTAGAGCCAAGTCAGTCCAGTGCCAAGACACCAAGAGGAAGAGATGACTCTGAAAACGTTGGAGTCGACTTCAACCTCCCAGATCTGACAGGGATGCTTCAACTCCAAGAGTCATCCTGCTCCAAGACTGTCGGATCCTGCACACTCATAGCAGCATTTGGATCTGAACCAGACAGACCAAGAACACCCAGATCCAGGGAATCTAAAACAGCAGGTGAGATTATAGAAAGAGCTGTAATGGGTGAAGTGGTAGATGATCTGACTTCCTGTCCCAAAGGGGTAGGAGCCATAAGAACTCCCATCTGAAATTCCACTGTAAAGAATTTCCTCATCATCCTCTCCACATCTGCTTCTGTGAGACTCTTGGAGGAACGAGAAGATGTTGGGTTGGTGATTTGGAGCACCTCTCTAAAAAGGGAGAAGGCACTCTGAATGGGACTGGATCCAGACTAGGAGAATAAATAGTCCTCGGTAAAGGTTTCAGATCCGAGGGTGTAGGATACAGAACAGGCTTGATCATGGATCGTGGACCATGAGTAATTTCAGATCTGATTTCTCTTTCTTCTTTTTAGGTCCTGAGGAAGAAGAGGCTGGAGACTCAGAAGGTTTAGACCTTTTTGTAGGATCTCTAGCTTTGTGTTTGGGGGACTGTACACCAGTAATGGCTTCAGAGAAGGAATTTGGCAGCAAGCCTTTCAAAATCACTTTGTTTTTCCTGTCAGCTAGTGCTCGGGGTTAAACCCATGATAGATACTGAAATCCTGTTGCAAATAATCTGGGCCCAAGCAATATAAACAAACACTGTGGGCATCGGAATAAGGCAACTTATGCCCACATTTATCACACTTTTTTAATCCTGAAGGACCTTTTTCAGACATTCTGAAAGATAAAAACAGAAGTACTAAATTTTTTTTTCAACAGCAAGAGAAAAAGTTTAATACCAACAATGGTAAAGACGAAATACAATAATCTTGTAAAGAGGAAAAATACCAATTATGGTAAGTAAGGAGGTATATACTAAGTGTAAACGGAGTAGGGAAGGAAGGCTGGGCCTACCAACAATGCTAAAAAAGACTATACTCAAAAGTGTATGAAAAGAGGACTACAGCCAGGGGCGGCTCGTCCTATCGGACTGCCGGACTGCAGCCCTCCCACCTAGAAAATAAAAAGAAAATCTGTGAAACATAAAAACAAAGACTGCCTCCCACCTAGAAAATAAAAAAAAAAAAATCTGTGAAACATAAAAACAAAGACTGCCTTTACCAACAGTCCTGATATGGACACATAGGTACCCAGCAATCATTGCTGTGAGGTACCAGGAATCTGTGCGGTGACGACCGCAAAGAACAGAGGAGCTCCGAACTGCTTCAGCCGCAGTCAGGAGGAGAGGAGGACTGAGCTGCTCTCGCCGACCATTGAGGAGAGGATGACTGAGCTGCTCTCGCGGGACTGTTTCAGTGCGCGGGCTTCGGGTAGGTGTTTGGATTGTGGGCTGTTCAGTCACTTCGTGGATCGGTCTCTTGGATCAGTCTGTGGTCTTGCTGTTCGTCAGGTAGGTGGGTGAAGGGCTGTGTGTTGGTGGGCTTTGGATCAGTCAGTGTGTGTGTTCGGTCGGTCACTGGGCTTTGGATCAGTGTATGTGTTCGGTCGGTCGCTGGGCTTTGGATCATTGTGTGTGTTCGGTCGGTCGCTGGGCTTTGGATCAGTGTGTGTGTTCAAAAACTGTTTTTCTTTTCTATTTTTTTTTTCTTTTTCAAAATACATAGAGATGCATGGGTTAAATAGACTTTTGTGACACCATGTCTCCCCTATGCCTCTTCTAGCTGATAGCACAATAGTTTAGTTTTACCCCTCTTTGCCATAGACACCATAAGAGGATCCAAAGAATTGTCACGGATACTTGTAAAGGATGACTCAAAACAGTGCTTGTAGCCACTACCCTTATGGTCTACATCATTCAGAAGGTGATTGTGAGCTATTAGGCATGGGCCTCTCTTTAGGAGTGGCTTTGCCCCATCATAAAGTGACAATACCCCTTCATGGTCTACCCATCAGCCTAGTCCAGGTGCACTTCATCATTCCAGTTCTGACAAAGGCCCAGGGCAGCAAAGACCGCATCCCTCACTTTAGGGCATTGTCTTTATCTCTCCCTTCAAATATAGATATGAAGGCATAGCCACATCAGTCCTATTCCACCATCCTCTAACAAATGCCTGAGCTGCATAAATGTACTCAAGTCTGGATTATTCTTAGGGTTTCAGCCTGTACAACAGAATAGCTGGTATGCTGTGCAAGACACGCAGATTTTGGAGTATGCTACTAGATTAATGTGCATTTGCAAATAGTAGCACTAAGTGCCATCAGTCGCTTACGCAGAATAAAAGCCTGGCATATTGCTTCTTAATGAGACCCATTACTGATGTATGGCAATGGAATCCTAAACATGATGGCCTATTTATTTTATGTAATATCTGTTGATCGGGTTGGTATGACTTGGCAGAATAGCCCTTTTTCATATGTCATGCATGTCTGTTGTATTACTGGATTATTACCTCTATATAGGAGATGGTGTAGTTGCTTGAAACCAATGCCTGTTCCTTTTTCTGTTATACCACATCCACTAGGCTGTATCACATTTTACATCTGTGTCACAGATGTTCATGTTCGTGATTATAGTGCTCCTAACATGTGCTGGTAACATTTTTACATGAAAGATGCAGCCTGTATATTATGATATTGCCTGCATTTCTGAGGCTTTGTTTTGAAGCTGGTTAATGTTGATGGCAATACTTCACCTGTAATGGTTGTTGTGGGCACCATTTATGGCTACTGTTGCATATTTTTCCACACACATAGAACACTGTTGGCTGTCTGTAGCTATCCATGACAGTAAAAGTAGTAATACATGTATATGTAGCTGTGTAGAAAAGTAAGCTGCTATAATGTTCACAGACTATGTTTTCACTCTGAGATAGACAGATAGATAGATAGCTACAGTAGATGATTAGATAGATAAATAGACAGACAGGTGTGTGTGTGTGTGTGTGTGTGTGTGTGTGTGTGTGTGTGTGTGTGTGTGTGTGTGTGTGTAGCTATAATCATGATTTAAGCAAAATCAAAATACACTGCATTAGTGATTGGATAAAAATCTATCTTACCAGTGTTAGGATTCATGTTCATATCACACATGAACACTTTTTGTTATATTGCCCCATTAATTACTCTAAAAAACTTTGGACTGCAATAGTGTAAGAATTTTTGAGTTCCCACTTGTGCATGTGTAAAAATAAATATAATATAAGCAAAGCCAACATATACTGTTAAACCATTGGACAAAATCTGCTATGTCAATATTATCAATATTTCTATTACTATACATACCACATATGAATACTCATTGTTACATTGTCCCTTTAATTAATCCAAAAAGTTCAGTGTAGAGTAGGAATCAGAACCTATATCTCTGAAGTAGCATCAGTTTGTCTACCAC
This sequence comes from Protopterus annectens, assembly GCF_019279795.1. Lineage (NCBI taxonomy): Eukaryota > Metazoa > Chordata > Ceratodontiformes > Protopteridae > Protopterus > Protopterus annectens. The sequence goes on from NC_056727.1 coordinate 859,630,747, forward strand.
TTCTATTCCCCAAGGTGGAAGACATAACAAAATTAAGTGGCTAATATGCATACATCCTCCAGCTATTTTTGTCCCCATTTATGAATACCAACTTTGGTAGCATAATAATGATAACATTTCCATCAAGGATCAGTGTATCAGCTGAAAACTGGATGGATTTAGTACAGTTCTGCAAAAAAAAAAAAAAAAAAACAGCAGAAGGCATGATTCCATGATTTAGGGATGACTGATGCAGAGCTATGGATAGTATAATGATCTCTTTTTATAGATTTTGTTAGAAAAGCATTAATGGTCTTTATAACAAGAGTATAGGTTCCTACCCATGAGTACATGGGGCAGCAGTAAAATATGAGATAAAATGGTGTTGAGTAACAGCTGTACATCTTTGTTTGAACCTATTGTTATGAATATTAAGAATATTTCCATATTAATGACAGCATCTCAATAACGACAACTCTATCTCTAGGGAGCTGGATGTTATCTGCCAGCTGACATGATATAATACATCTGCACAATCAAATAATTAGTGTGAGGAATATATGATTTTAATAATATTGCATTAATGGGCTTTGCAGCAAGAATATGCATGTACATGACTATAGTAAAAATGGCATAGGAGGGAGGTGTGCAATATGGAAAAAGCTTAAGCTATTCATCTTGGCTTCTGGTGTTATGAGTATTAGCAAAATGTGTACATTAATGCTAATATCTCAAAAATGGTAGCCTCAGCCTTAGGTAGCAAGGTATGATCTGCAAGCTTTTAGTAATTCTTATATGTACGACTGTTCGGTCGGTTGCTGGGCTTTGGATCAGTGTGTGTGTTCGGTCGGTCGCTGGGCTTTGGATTAGGGTGCGTGTGTGTGTGTAAAATGCCCCAGTTACTATATACTGGTGGCTAGAGAGAGCAAATGGTGGTAGGTAGAGATACTCAGGCTTGAACCCTGTACCTCGTATGCAGGTAAGGACCTGAATTCCCTAACCACCACCATTTGTAAAAAAAAAAAAAATTGAAGATTTTTGCCACATATGTGATCTGATCTGTTCCTCATAATATCTGTGGTTTCTAAATATTGCAATGCTTGATATTTGATGGTGCAGTGGTAGCATTATTGCCTCACAGCTGCAGGTTCTTAGGTTTGATTCTTGGCTGGGGTGCCTTCTGTGTGGGGTCTGCATCTTCTCCCTGTGTTTGTGTGGGTTTGCTTTTGTGTCCTCCCATGTTACAAAGACATGTCTGCATTATTTCTTCCTGGGCCTCTGCTGAAAATAGTTTTTTTGTTCCAAGTCAGATTGTCCTGATTAACAAATGTTAAATAAAATTGACAGGCATTTGAATTTCAGACTTCAGGTTTCTGAATGTTTAATTCCTTGCATATTTGATGGTGCAGTGGTAGCATTGTTGCCTCACAGCTATAGGTTTTCTGGTTTGATTCTTGGCTGGGGTTCCTTCTGTGTGGAGTTTGCATCTCATCCCTGTGTTTGTGTGGATTTGCTCTGGTGTCCTGCCATTTTACAAAGACATGTGTCTGCAGTATTTCTCCCTGGTCCTCTGCTGAAAATTGTTTTTGTTCCATCAGAAGTAAAATTGACATTGAATTTCAGACTTCATATTCTTCAGAAAATGCATAGTAACACAACCTTTTACACAACCTTTTATTCTAGCAATTTTCTAAGATGAATATTTGAAAGTTGTCCTTATTTTTGGGACTGTATTACCCCATTATTGGCTTTGTCCAGTTTTTTGTGCTAAGGTTGACAGCTATGGCAAGAACTGAATTCACTGAATATGTTTGAGGGCTGTATTCCCTCATTACTGGGTTTGTCCAGGTGTTTTGTGCTAAGAGGTTGACTGCTATGGTGAGAACTGAATTCATTAAATGATAGCCATTTAAGTTTCAGTCTTCCTCTCTTTCACAAAGCAACCGATTTGGCATAGTGGTATGTTGCTCTGACTGTTTTGCACAGGGACCTTGGCAGTAAAATGTATGGTGGTAACGCAGCATTTTTCTTCCACAAAGCAGCTGATTTGGCATAGTGGTATGTTGCTCTGACTCTTTTGCACAGGGACCTTGACAGTAAAATGTATGGTGGTAACACAACATTTTATTCTAGCAACTTTCCAAGATTATACAAGCAATGTTTAATGTGTCCCTGTTTTTTGGCCTTTGGCCCCCCCCCCAATAAATTTGGCTTTTTCCAGATTTCTTGTGCTGCGAAGTTGAGATGCAGTTGAGTATTGAGTAGATTTTACAAGGAGCTGAGAGCTGCAGGGGAAGAGAAGTTTAGTTCTGCTTATGCTAAGTCAGCTTGCATTGTTAATAGCACAACAGGTTTTGTACTTGCTTTTGATGCAGGAGGTTGTTGGTTCTACTCCCACAAGGGGTGAATGCTGCCGTACTGAAAAAGTTAAGATACTAACTATGAGCCTGTTATATCAGTTTGCCATCCATTTCTTATTGCAATATTACTAGCTTATCATTTTTAATGTAATATAGGCAATTTATTCCTCAGGGGCATCAGACGCTTTATTTTTCGATGAAACCATGAAATATAAAGGTGTTTGCTAGCAGCAACCTCTTCATTAGTTACAGATTTATTTAATGTGGAATTATTTAGATGACTTTTTACTTCTTCATTGATTGTGCATATTTACTGATAATGGTGGACTGTAGAATTGTGCATATTTACTGATAATGGTGGACTGCAGAAGTTTGAGTAGACTTATGATGGAAATGTTCTGAACTGGGCAGTTTTGTCATTACTGGTGCATGCATTTTGTTTCATTGTTTACTGGAAAAATGTTCAAAACAATAGGAAGGTTTATCAAAGAGCACATGTATGTTTCATATGCAAGGGGCCTATGATTTGAAAACAGCCCAGAATTAATCTTTATCTGCCACTGGTAAAATGTATTTTCTTTGAATGTGGGTTTCAATGCTGTTTCAATGAATCTGAGTTTCAAGGACAGAGAAGTTTTAATGCTAAGTTTGTTTAGCAGATGTCTTAGTGTTTGTGCTGTAAAATGCAAAATAAAACTTCAGATGAAGTCCAAATCATCTTAGAAGTAAATCAGTATGCACATTAGTGTTTATGGTAAATGGAGTGAAATAGCCAAGTAATGGATCATTGGAATGGCTGCAGGGGGAGGCTCCATGATTTTGTGAGGGGGAAGGGCGGCAAACTTAAAGACAGCCCCAGCTGAACTATACCTCACAACTGTCCAGATTTTCAAAGAATGAATAGATTTTTGCTTCTTATTTTTGGTTTGTTCCTCATAAAATTTGTGGTTTTCTGGCAAAATCATTTAGGAATTAAGTCACTAAATAATGACACACTGAGTTTCAGACTTCATAACCTTCAGAAAAATGCATGCTAAAGTAAGACCTGTTGTTCTATCAACTGTCTCAGTTTATACAAGAGCAATATTTAGTACTGTTTATATGTTCCCCCAATATATTTGGCCTTGTCCAGATTTATTGCATTAGCAGGTTGAGAGGTACATGCAAATAAATTGCTTTCTAGAATTAGGCATAGCCAAACCTCTCAACTGTCTCTGATTTTGGCTCAAATAATAATCCCTCCGCAAAATAGCAATTTTGGAAGAAAACATGGAGGGTTTACAATTAAGAAATAACTGTAATAATCAGAGTTATAGATTACTTTTATTTCAGAAATGCATGTAGATTATTTTATTTTGTCAGCTACTCAAGTTAACAGTACTAATATTAAAGTGTCCCTTCTTTGACAGGTTCCCAGCTGTATTGTGTGGCTATTTTATATTTTTACATCACATTTTTGGTTCATGTTTCATAAAATTGTGTTTTTTTTTAGCAAATTAGTGACAAATCATTAAAGACTGAAGTTAGAAAATAATGACAGACATTTGAGTTTCAGATTTCATACCATTCAGAAAATTCATACTAATGCAAGACCTATTCTATTATCTTTCTAAGTTTATAAGAGCAATATTTTAAAAATTGTCCTTATTTTTGGGCCTTTGTCTCACTTCTTTGTATGGCTTTGTCCAGATTTCTTGCTCTGAGGTTGAGGGTTATGACAAATGTGTCAGGGCCATCACAGTCAGCCAGAGACATTTCAAATTGTGACATACTTGTTGCACCCCACTCCCCCATGTAGTGACTATGGATGTGTTGAAGCAAGGCAAGGAGTAGTTATGCAGTGTAAATGTGCAGAGTACCCCCCCCCATCCAAGGTAGACACAAGTACTAGAGTGGCTTTTCATCTGTCCTTGATTTTTGCAGAGTGGTCTGGTTTCTGTCATATTTTGTGTACTGTTGATTTATGCTTATTACTCAAAGTGCCTGTTGCTCTGTGTTTAAGTAGCAATACTTTAATGACCATCATCAGGTAAGCTTGGCTGAGATCGTAAGATGCAAGTAAGCTTTAATAAGCATACTGTTAAAGAATTGCCAACATTGAAAGCCTTTCTGTTGTTGCCATGTAGAGAATACTTAACTAGATAATGTATAGGCCTCAGGTATTGAAATGCATATGATAGTATTTGTAATAAAGGACAGGATTACATTATTTTAAGAAGCTCATTACACTTGGAGACTTCCAGTCATCTCTGCAGGCTTTAGCCGTAAACTAAACAGAATGCCAATTGTGTGGTGCATAACCTGTACAGTAATCCTTTTAAGCAATGTATCTTGAGCTTATTTCTTGTTTGCTTTTCATTTTTTACTTTGATCATGTTTTCCCCATGAAACAAGTAGATAGTTGTCAGGCAGCAGGTTTTTTTTTTGGATAAGGAACATTTTTACAAGTGGGGACTCAGAGATTTCTACTTTCAGCATGTTACTTGGTACTTTAATAAAGCTGAATATAAATAATAATTAGAACTGCAGTGCAAGAAGTGGTTTGAGTTGAGTGCTGCTTGTTTTTCTTATACTTGATTTTGACTGGCATTCCATTAATGTATTTAAAAAGTAATTTATTTTTTCATGCCTCACAACCTTTTTGTTTCCATCTAGATATTAAGTAAGCTGTCATGCAGTCAATGCATTGAAATATTTTTATTCTTCTGCACTTCATTTTGTCTTGATTGGACTCTCATAATGACGGTTTGGCACCCAGGGCAGTGTATTTAGTTAGTTTTTGTGGTTTTGAGCATAGCTCCTCCCCTTTGTAGTTGGCTGCACCCCTTCCCATTGACCCCACTCATTCAGCTGTCTACTGCAGCCCCCCTTTGATTTGAAGTCACCAGCTGCCACTGACTACAGCAGTAATAACTTAATAATAAAACTAAAGATTAAATAAGTAGTTGTAAATAAATTGTTTTTTAGATTAGAAATATCTAAATAGACTTATCATCCACTCTACATTCGAGAGCTGAAGGTGACCACGTCTAGATGCAAAAGCAGCAAACAACATTTGAGAGATGTTGGGAGTTGTTGCATTACGTGTAGAGAAGGATCTCAAGAGTTTTTGGAAGTGAAGAGCTAGTGTAATGGCTGAGTCGGATCTGGGGAATGGATCTAAACCCATTAGTTGCAGGATGAATGAAAATTGACAACATCAGAGCTAAAGATTTGAGAAAATCTGACCAATTGTGTTTCTTTTGCAGAAAAAAAGGGGTAAGCATATGTCAAAACAAATAATTATACAACATTCTGCTTTTTAAATGTTGGGAAATAGCAGGGCATTTTAAAGCCCATTCTCCAAAGCAGTAGCTACTTCATAGGATCATAAGTTCATAGGTAGGTACTATGCTATCTGCCCAAAGGCATTTAAAAGCCTAACCAGAAAGTGTCGGCTTGAGCCGCCCCCTTAGATTAGTTCCCTATGCCTCTGTCCACTACAGCCACTGAAGTGATCCCCGGAGTAAACTTCCTGTTTCCCATCCACTCGTCAAGGTTTCTCTTGAAGAGTGTTAATGAGGAGCTCTGCCTAATGCAGATTGGAGTCTTGTTCCAGAGCATGGGAAGTCTCTGGGACAGGAATCTATCCCTCCAGCACATCCTATTTACTGTTGTGGTGAGGTTTAGATCCCTAGAGTGTGTGGCTCGAGGGAATATGGTTTTCTTTAGGTGGAGCATGTCCATCAATTCTGAGTTGGGCATGGCCTTGTACATCAGGCAGAGATCACCTCTGAGTAGACGGTATGCAACCGAGTACAGCTGTAGTTTCTTCAGTCGAGCTACATAGGGCATCTGTTTGAGGCCAGTGATCCTCTTGGTGAGGTACTTCTGTGGTCTTTCCAGCTGTTGCAGGTGTCTTGTAAGGTACATCCCAAATGGGATATTGTACTCTATGATGGGTCTGATGAGTGATGTGTAGAAGGGCAAAATGGCCTCTTTTGATCTGGATGCAAACCCTTTTGTGGTTAGGTGGGCCACATAGAAGGATTTTGTAACCACTTTGGCAATGTGATTATCAAAGGAGATATTACTATCTACTTGGGTCCCCAGATCCCTTATTTCGTCTTCTGAATTTAGAGGGCAATTTGTGGGTACTTTGTTTTTTCCAAAGGGAATGACTATGCACTTTTTGGCATTTAGCTTGAAGCTATGGTTTTGCTACCAGGTATCTGTCTCAGTGAGACCCTTTTGGAGGATGTCTGTGTCAGCCGGAGAGTCAATTATAGCCCCTAGTTTGCAGTCGTCTGTGAACATGGTCAGCTATAGTCCTCCTGTGCTTGCCTGTACCTCTGAGAAGTATATGCCAAACAGGAGGGGTCCTAGGACTGAGCCCTGGGGAATGCCACTTGTAACCTAGCTCCCGCAACTCTTATCATGTGGGTTCTGTCTGTGAGCCAGTTGGAGTAGGGGTTTATGTTCAGGCTGGTGAGCTTGTCTATAATACCAAAATGGGAAATGATGTTGAAGGCCTTTGCGAGGTCTAGGTAGGCTGTGTGGATCACCCTTTACTCATCTATAGCCTTACTAACTGTCTCAAAGAAGTCCACCAGGTTTAGGAGGCATGATCTGCCCTTAACAAAGCCGAACTGGGTAGGATCCAGTGTTTGGAGGTTCCCAATGTCTCTGTTAATGAGATCCATGATGATGCACTCCATAGCCTTGCAGACCAAGCTAGTCAGGCTTATAGGGTGATAGTTCTTGGGGTCTGTTGTGGCTCCACCATTGTGGAGCAGAATAGCCATTTCTGTGCTCCACAATATGGGCATGCAGACTGTGGAGAGGCTGAGTTTGAACAGTGTGTTTAGGTTAGGGGTTAGTTCATCTTTGAGCTCATGTAGGATTGCACTGAACCTGTCTGCCAGAATGTTGGCAATATTGGTTGGTACAGTGTATTTTGTGCCATTCTGCACTAATTCTGAGCACATCTGGGAATTGCCACTTAGATTCTTGACATAGCTAAAGAATGCCTTGTGGTTATCTTTAGAGTCTTTGGCAACTTTTCTTTTGAAGTTAGCCTTGGATGATTTTATGCGGGATCATAGTTCCTTGGTGATACTGATCAGGGATGTCTTCCCCTCTTGGGATTTTACTCTTTTCTGTACTAGTTTCCTCCTTCTATTGTATAGCTTGTTTATAGCAGGGGTCCACCAGACTGGTTTCCTTTTCTTGGAGGAGTGAGTCTTGGTTTTGCTTGGGATAGCACGATCCATGCATTTTTGTAGGTGCCTGTAGAGTGCATTAGTAAAGGATTTTGCAGCTTGGGCAGCGTTATCCTTTAGCATGGGGGATTTGAAACTTTCTATCTCGATCTTAAGTAACGTGAAGTTTGCTTTTGAAAACTTTCTCACAGTGGTTTCTTTGACCGGGGGGTGGGGATGGAATGTGGACATCCAGAGTGATTCATTTATGGTCAGATCTAACCAGCAAGAGGTTGATCTCTGGTGTGGAACACCAGTCGCCCATGTTGTTGATGACCAGGTCCAATATGTTGTCACCTCTGGTGGGGGTGTTGACCAATTGATCCAGGGTATTTGAGTTTATAAATTCTAGGAAATGTTGGGCAAGGGAGTTAGTACTTGAGTAGTTCTCCCAGTTAATGTTTGGGTAATTGAAATCACCCAATATCAGGGTGTTTGGTAGGACCTTTATGGTTCACAGTGTTTCCAGAACTGCAGAATGGGGGGTCCTGGGACATGGTGGGTGATCTGTAGCAAGCTACAATTTGAATTGCAGTTCTGCCCGTTGTTAGTTGCACGTGGATGATCTCTGAAGCATTGTGCTGTGCCAATAACCTGGAGGTGTGGGTATCCTTGATGAATATGAATAAGCCCATGCATTTTGTATTTCGGTCTGGGTTTTGTGGCCGAAACGTATGGTACGAGTTGTAGCCTGGAAGTGCTGGGGTGCTCTCTGGAGCCTTAAACCAGGTTTCTGTTACTGCACATATATAATTTTTTTCCATACTGAGAAGTGCCTCGAGTGCTTGCATTTTGAGGTTTAGACTTCTGGCATTGAGTAGCATTACCCTCAGTTTTTTGTTACTTGTGCTATTTACGGCGGTGGGTTTGTCTTTTTAGCTTTGCCTAAAAAAGGCACTATGGGGGTGGCAAAAGCCTTGGCCAGTATTCGAAAGTCTAAGGGTGACAGGTGCAAGCAGTCTCTAATGAAGCAGAGTGGCTTTTTGAGCATGTCATCCCAGGCTGACAGACACTGGATCCCCTTTGAATGACACCAGAAACTTAGCCAATTGTTGGAATTGAGAATTCTTTCTTTATACTGTGGTATCATTCTTGGTGAGGGCAGGATGCTACTCAGGGTCAGGGTCATACCAGCCTGGGCTACGTGATCAGAGAGCTCTTCCATGTCTCTTTTCATGTAGTCCAGGGAGGTACGGCTCAGGTCATTCACACTAACACGGACAATGACAGAGTTGTATTTGTACTTGTTCTGGAGTGACCTGAGTGTTTGTGTTATGTAGAAGATCCTGGCACCTGACAGGCAGCTAACAATAACCTTCTCTTTGTTCAGCCTAGTGAGTGGGATGTAACTGTGCTTGACTACAGAGTCACCTATTACTAGTATGTTGGGTTTGTTATTTTGCCTTAAGGGCTGTGATTGCGTGGTACACTGCTTTTGTGAAGTATGTGTTTCATGGTTTGTGTTGGGGGGTTGAGGTTGCTTGGATGTCTGCTTTGGAGGTCTCTGTTGCTCATGCAGATTTTTATTTAGAGAATCTGAGTATGTTTTTGTGTATTTATGTGTGTTTTTTGCATGTGCTGATTTCATAGGTCTATGTGAGACTGGTGGTGTGATGCAAGTAATTCCCCTCTCCTCTTGACTGTCTGGTCCAGTCTTGGGGAGAGAACCTAGCCTCCAGTTTGGCTGTATAATTGCATCTCTCGCATATATTAGTGTTTGGTGGTAGGAGGAGAGGGTTGTCTGTGTACATGAGGCAGTTGTAACATTGCCTCAAAATGCCCAGATTCACCAGATGGATCAGAGAGTACACCCGAAACTGCCCTTTGGACATGCCTGGATAGGTACAGTGAGCTGTTTTACTGACTGACTGGTAAGGTCGAATAGAGAGCCTTGTCCTTCTCTACAGTATGGTGGGGAGGTCTAATGCTAAGGTTTATTAGTGCTTGCTATGAGTTTTGAGCAAGTGCCAGGCTGACAAGTGAATGGTTTGAGTGCTTAAGTTGAAAGTTTGTCTAGTTCCAAGGGAAAAATTGAAGGGTACACTTTGTGGAGCCGGGCATAGTTATACCCTAGCTAACCAGTGCTGCCCGGCATGCAAAACCGCGCTAATGCGGGTTTTATAGCAGGGAAATGAAAGAGATAGAAATTAGCCCAAAATGGTCAATAAACTACTAATTTCTGGGCTGAAACCACTCCTCCAGGGACAGATAGGCTGCTCAAAGCTCCCCTCTCTCACAGGTGAACAGAGAAACTTCCTTCTATCCAAGTAAGGTATGAGCAAACACAAAAACTTGTAACACAGCCCTGAATTCAGCACTAACCTGAAAACTGGACTATACTAGCTTAGAAAGGCAGCAAATCAAGTATATTTGTTTGTTTGTTTGTTTTTTTGTTTTTTTTCAGAATATAAAGCAGATACAATCAAAAAACACTTTAAATGCACATAAATGGCTATAACACTTGAGTGTTTAGCCTACAACAGTTAAACAGGTAATTTAAACACAAAAATGACTTTGTTAAAGTGCAGGCAGTAAAATAAGTACAATATGTTGTTGAAACAAGCTTTTTAAATCACGGAAACTCTAAAAAATTGGCGTTTTAGGCGGAATTAGCTAAAGGCAGCAAGAAAATGCAGAACAATGATACTTAATCACTTCAAAGTCTCTCTTTTGTCTCTCTGCTGTAGAACTCTGCAGGGCACCAGGCCGCAGCTTGCTGGGCTGTATACAAGCCATACCTCTCAACTGCACCAAATTACTTGTTCTTTACAGAGTTTTGGGGCCCAAATAATGGGGTGCCACAATTCCCGAGTGGCACCCCTTCATTCCCGATTTTGTTTTTAATTCTTCTTTTCGCGCACTTTTGGAGCTGACATCATCACGTGCGCGACAACGTCACCTCCATTAGCCTGTCGGAATTGAGCTCAAGGGCATACATTTCTGGCTGGCTGCAAGCGTGGAAATAAACTGATAACGGTTTCTTTTTATCGGCTTTTGGTTCTTCTACTGCTTGATAATGGAGGAGTCGAGCGCGGAAATAACTGATAACTGTACTGTTTTTTTTCTCAGCCTCTGGTAGAAGACTGTCTGCTACTACTGCTTGAGAATGGAGGAGTCGAGTTTAGACTTAAGAATCAGGTGTAAGTACATTATTAGCTGAAGTTTCTCTGCTGCTAAACAGCTCGCTACTTAGCCTGCTTTTTTTTGGTCATGGGGGGGTCGTAGGTACATTTGTTTCTCGCTGCTTTGTTTTGGCCATATTTTGCAAGGTTGTAATGTTAGCTGAAGTACATTAAGTGAAGTTTCTTGCCGCTTTGATTTTCGCTGCTATGGGCATGTTGTGTGGGGGTGGGGGTGTTTCTTGCTGCTTGTTATGTGAACTAAGGTACTGCTAAATGGCTGTTTTTTCTCGCTGCTCAAGTGTGTATATTGTAAAGTTGCTCTTCTTTGAAGAAGGCTCTAGTGTTTATCATAGTAGATTTATGGCTTGTTTCAAAAGTATGACAGGAGTGTTGCTCAGGGTTTAACTTGAAAGGCAGACCACAAACGTGAAATGGCAGGTCTCTATTGGACAGTAATAGGCTGAATGAGCATCAGCTAATATACCAGTCTGGAATCTGGATACAAGCTAATGCTGCAGTGATCTTCAATTAGAGCTGGAGGTGAATTATGTTATAATCTGTATGTCTGGTGTGTGTGTGTGTGTGTGTGTGTGTGTGTGTGTGTGTGTGTGTGTGTGTGTGTGTGTGTGTGTGTGTGTGTCTGTGTGTGTGTGTGTGTGGAAAAAGGCTTGGCAAGTTCAAGATAGGGATATATAACTTTTTTTGCCAGCAGTTATTCCATGCAGTCGGACCAAACTATAGCTACAATCCATCCAGCACTTAGGGGAAAATGTCTATGGATACCTAGTACAGTGCCATTTTTGGGAAAGGAGAAAATAACTGGTATGCAAAAACAAATGTGGATAAGCAAATAAATGCAGCACCTTATTTGAGAAAGGAGAGAAGAGTTTGCTATGATAGGGTTGAAACTGGTTAGGAGAATTAGTAGTCAAATTACTTGTAGACTGCTGGTCATATAAACCATCTAAAAACCACATGGGCTCGGACTAGCTGTGATGTCATGTTAGTGTTTATGTGCTACAATTTGACTCTCACTGCAGAAAAATTAATTTGAGTACTTTACATAATTTTCCAGTGCCAGATTTCTTTGCACAAGACACAGACTACACTAAAGTTGAGCAAAGCAAACCCTTCTTACAAAACTCAGTTTTCCTTTCCAAGAATACTAACTCCATCAGTTATTCATTTCTACCTTATTTTAGTATCTCTGAATGTTATCATGATTTACAAGCATTAAAAAAGATATGACTTCATACCTCTCAGCTGGCCAGATTTTTGCAGGCTGTCCAGATATTTCATCATATTTTTGGCCCTTTCCTCACATAATTTGTGTTTTTCTTGCAAATTACTTAGGACTGAAGTCACTAATAACATACATCTGAATTTCAGACTCTTGGTATCTTTTGTAAAATACATGCTAACAAAATGCTGTTATTCTAGCAGCTTTTTAAGTTTCTTAAGAGCAGTATTTAAAAATCTGTCCCTATTGTTGAGCCTTTGTTCCCCCATTAGTTCAGGCTTTGTCCAGAGTTCTTGCTCTACGAGGTTGAGAAGTATGCTGCTGGCATTTTATCTATATGGATGCTATGCTAGAGCTGCTGAAATCTACACATAATTTAAGAAAAGTGAATATATTGTATGCAGACAACTATTTACTGTGTGTGTGAAAATGCCTCCAACTGAATACACCTGGTGGCTAGAGGTACTCTGGCTCAAACCCTGTACCTTGGGTAAAGGTAAAAAGAGCCTAAAGCCTCTAGCCACTACCACTTGTGAATCTATGCCTCATGTTTGTTCTATTCCTCATTAAATCTGTGGTTTTCTGATTTTTGTGGCACATCAATGAAGGAATGAATTAATTAAATAATGGCAGGCATTTGAATTTGACTTGATATTCTTCGGACAATAAATGGTAACACAAAACCTTTCATTCTAGCAATTTTCTAAGTTTATAAGATCAGTATTTGAAAATGTGTTCTTATCTTTGGGCTGTATTCCCCCATTATTGGCTTCGTCCAGGTTTTTTGTGCTAGGAGGTTGAGAGCTATGGTGAGAAGTGAGAACTGAATTCACTAAATGATGGCTATTTAAGTTTCAGTCTTTCTTTCTGGGAACTGCTGATTTGGCATAGTGGTATGTTGCTCTGACTGTAGTGTATAGGGTCCTGTGGTCAAGACTTGACAGTGAAATACATGGTGGTAATGCAAAATTTTATTCTAGCAACGTTCCAAAATTATGCAAGCAGTGTTTAAAATGTGTCCCTCCCTGTTTGTTTTTTGGCCTTTTGCCTCCCCCCCCCAAAAAAAATTAAAATAAGTGCAAGAAGCTGTGCAAGATGCCTATGGCTTACACTACTGTCATTAATATCTATATATATATATATATATATATATATATATATATATATATATATATATATATATATATATATATATATGTAAAATAGTAGACTTTTATGATGGAAATGTTCCAAATTGGGCAGTTTTGTCATTATTGGTTCATGCATTTTGTTTCATTACCTACTGGAAAAATGTTCAAACAGTAAATTTTAAAATGCGCTCAAACTTAAGTCTAACAAGTGTGCTGTATTATACAAGGAATTTAATTTAATAAAGTCAGTTAGGAAGGTGTATCAAAGAATAAATGTATGTTTCTTGTTTTGTGTGCAAGCCAGGAGCCTATGATTTGAAAACAACTCAAAGGTAATCTTTATCTACCACTGGCCAGATGCATTTTCTTTAGACTTGGTGTGGGTTTCAATGCTGTGTCAATGAATGTGAGTTTCAAGGGCAGAGAAGTTTTATTGCCAACTCCAAGTCTATTTTCATTGTAAGACAGTGTTGCTTTGTTTAGCGATATCTATTACTGTTTGTTTGCATTGTGCTACAAAAAGTATGCACACAGTAGTGTTTATGGTAATTGGGGTGAAATAGCCAGGTAATGGGACATTGGAAATGAATGGCTACAGGGGGACTCTGGTGCCATATTTTGGTTGTCTGTTCTTCAGTTTGCGTTTGAAAGTTGGTATCCCACAATTCCACTGGAGTAGGCGGGGTTACTTAATTATGTATGCAAATTGTATATTAATCAGTGTACAGATTTGTACCTATTTTTCATGGGCTTTGTCCAGATTTTTGATTTTTCCAGGTTTAGAGGTATGATACATGTACAAAAACCTTGCAAATGCGGTTTTTATAACAGGGAAATGAAAGAGAGAGAAATTAGCCCAAACTGGACAATAAACTACTAATTTCTGGGCCGAAACCACTCCTCCAGGGACAGATAGGCAGCTCAAAGCTCCCCTCTCTTACAGATGAACAGAGAAACCTCCTTCTATTCATGTAAGGTATGGGCAAACACAGAAACTTGTAACACAGCCCTGAATTCAGCACTAACCTGAAAACTGGACTATACTAGCTTAGAAAGGCAGGAAAACAAGTATATTTGTTTCGGTTTTTTTTGTTTGTTTTTTTTCAGAATATAAAGCAGATACAATCAAAAAAACACTTTAAATGCACAGAAATGGCTATCACACGAGTGTTTAGCCTACAACAGTTAAACAGATAATTTAAACACAAAAACAACTTTGTTAAAGTATAGGCAGTAAAATAAGTACAATATGTAGCTGAGACAAGCTTTTTAAATCACAGAAACTCTAAAAAAATCAGTGATTTAGGCGGAATTAGCTAAAGGCAACAAGAAAATGCAGAAAAATGATAATCACTCCAAAGTCTCTTTTTTGTCTCTCTGTTGCTTCAGGGGCTTTCTTACATTGTGTGAATTCTAAAACCATCTGTCAAGCAGTCACTTGTTCCTGTGTTCCCACCTTTCTAGGCTCATAGGTGATTACTAAGCTATTGACTCAGAGGTCAATTTAAGCTTAGCCATTTCAACCCAATGTAACACCATAGAGGTACTAGTCAATACCCAAGGCTGCATTTAGTGATGACTGTCCATGTCTAGGAGGGTTTTGGGTGGCAAGAATTTATGGTGCCACATCCACTCATCCAGGTTCCTCTTGAAAGGTGTCATAAAGATGTTCTGTATCACATCAGTTGGTAGCCTGTTCCAAAGACGTGTCAGACACTGGGAGATACATCTGTCCCTCCAGCATGTACTATTTAAGTTGCAGACCATATTTAAGTCCTTGGAATGGGTAGTCCTAGACCCATTTGATTTATGGATATGCAGTAAGCTCATTAGGTTTGGGTCTTGGGTTGCTCTGTAGGCCAGGGATAATTCTCCCCTTAGAAGTCTATATGATACAGAGTACAGTAACAGGGATTTTAGTCAGTCCATGTAAGGCACATGCTGGAGGCCATTGATCTTCTTTGTTAGCAACCTCTGAAGTCTCTCTAATTGTTGTAGATGCTTAGTACAGTACATACCAAATGGCACATTATACTCAGTTATGAGCAGAATAAGTGCCAAGTATAGGGGGGTTATAACTTCTTTTGCTCTAGAGGCAATGCCTTTACTAATCAAGTGAGCTACATGGAAGCTTTCCTTACAATGGCAGACACGTGGTGGTCGAAGTTAAGGTCATGGTCAACCTGTGATCCCAAGTCCCTTACCACTTCATGGGTACTTGGGGTATTGCTATTGATTTGATAGTGTGAAGGGACATTGTTTGTGCAGAATGAAATGATGATGCATTTCTTTGCAATCAGTTTGAGACTGTGACTAATATACCAGTCATTGGTCTGTGTAAGACCACCCTGGAGTATAATTACATCATATGGGGATTCAATTATTGCACCTAGTTTGCAGTTGTCAGCAAACGTGGTCAGACACAACCCTTTAGTTCTGACCTGACTTCTGAGAAGTATATTTCAAACAGTAGGAGGCCCAGCACTGACCCCTGTGGCACCCCGCTGGTAACAGATCCACTGGGTGATGTGGAGTCCCCCACTTTGATAGTGTGTGTCCGGTGTGAGCCAGTTGACAACCCATCTTACAATAAAAGGGTTTACATTCAGTTTGATAAGTTTTCGGTAATGCCTGAATGTGGGATTGTGTCAAAAGGTCTTTGCCAAGTCGAGGTATGCTGTGTGCACAGATCTGCCCTCATCAGTGACCTTGGTCACATTTTCAAAGAAGATCCACCACATTTAACAGGCAAGATCTGCCCTTCATGAAGCCAAATTGGGTAGGATCCAGGGTTTGGGGGTTCATAGGTTCATAGGAAGGTACTAGGCTATTGGCCCTAGGGCCTATATAACCCTAGCCAAATGGTACCCTGGCTTTTGCCACCCAAGAAAATTATTTTCCTGTGCCCCTGTGAAGCAGAGCCACAGAAGTGATCTCCGGGGTGAATTTCCTATCTCCCATCCAATCATCAAGATTTTTCTTGAAGAGTTCTAATGAGGAGCTTTGTTTGATATAGATAGTTGGTTTGTTCCAGAGTATGGGAAGTCTCTGAGACAGGAATCTATCCCTCCAGCATGTTCTGCTTATTGAGGTGACAAGGTTTAGGTCCCTAGAGCATGTAGCTCGGAGGGATTGGGATTTCTTTGTGTGGAGCATGTCCAACAGCTCTGGGTTTGACATAGCTTTGTATGTTAGGCAGAGATCGCCTCTGAGTATGTGATATGTGACAGAGTAAAGATGGAATTTTTTCAGACGGTCTGCATAGGGCATCTGTTTGAGGCTGGTAATCCTCTTTGTGAGGTATTTCTGTGGCCTTTCCAGTTGTTGCAGATGTCTTGTGAGGTACATACCAAAAGGGGCGTTGTTCTCTCTAATGGGTCTAATGAGTGATGAGTAGAGGGGAACAATGACCTCTTTTTTCCTGGATGAGAAACATTTTGTGATGAGGTGTGCCATGTAGGAGGATTTCCTGACTACTGTGGCAATGTTATTATCAAAGGAGAGACTACTGTCCACCTGTGTCCCAAGGTCTCTTATCACACTTTCGGTGTTAAGTAGTCTACCACCTATGTGGTAGTTCATGGTACAGAGTTTTTACCAAAAGGGATGACAATGCACTTTTTGACATTGAGCTTGAGGCCATGGCTTTGACACCAGGCATCTGTCTCAGTGAGGCCCTTTTGTAGGATGTCCACATCGTTATGAGATTTGATTATGGCTCCTAGTTTGCAGTCATCTGCGAACTTTGTTAGCCAAAGACCTTCTGTGTTAGCCTGTACTTCAGAGAAGTAGATACCAAACAGGAGAGGAATTAGGACTGAACCCTGTGGTACTCCACTTGTCACTGGTCTGAAGTTGGATTTAGAGTCTGCTACTTTCACAGTGTAGGTTCGGTCAGTGAGCCATTTGGCAAACCATCTTGTGACATAGGGATTTATACCTAGTTTAGTGAATTTGTCTATAATTCCAGAGTGGGGGATGGTGTCGAAAGCCTTGGCGAGATCTAGATAGGCTGTGTGTACCACCTTACCATCATCTACAGCTTTGGTGACTGCTTGAAAGAAGGCTATCAGGTTTAGGAGACATGATCTGCCTTTTACAAACCCGAACTGGGTAGGGTCCAGAGTTTGGAGATTACCAATGTCATTGTTTATAAGTTCCATGATGATATGCTCCATAGCCTTGCAGACCAAACTTGTCAGGCTAATGCGGCAGTAGTTCCCAGGGTCCGTGGTGGCTCCCCCTTTGTGGAGTGGGATAACCATTGCTGTGTGCCATTCAGTGGGCACAAAGCCTGAGGTGAGGCTATGATTGAACATGGTACTTAGGTGGGGTGCCAGTTTGTTCTGTAGTTCATGTAGAACGCAGCTTGGGATGTTGTCAGGTCCCATGGATGCTGTGTTCTTGGCTTTGGAGAGTGTGTTTTTTACCTGTGCAGCTGTGATTACAGGTACTTTGCATCTTCCGGTACAGAGATGGGCCCTTTAGGGAATGAGTGAGGGGTAAAATTAGCACTGAACCTATCTGCCAGGATGTTGGCAATATCAGTTGGTTCTGTATATTTAGTGCCATTGTGATGTAACTCAGAGCAGATCTGAGTGTTGCCATTGAGATTCTTGACATAGCTATAGAATGCTTTGTGGTTGTCTTTAGAATCAGTGGCAATTTTGTTTTTGTAACTAGCTTTGGAGGATTTTATGAGGGATCTCAGCTTCTTACTGAGGCTGACCACGGAGTTCCTCCAATCATGGGATTTTACTCTTTTTTGCAACAGTTTCTTTCTTCTGTTGTAGAGTTTGTTTATAGCAGGGGACCACCAGATTGGTTTCCTTTTTTTGGAGGATAGCATCTTGGTTCTGTTAGGGATTGCATGATCCATGCACTCGTGTAAGTGCTTATAAAGTGCAATTGTATAGGATTTAGCAGTCGTATCTCTACTGTCCTTCAGCATGGGTGTTGTGAAGTTTGCCACTTCTGTCTTAAGAAGCGTGAAGTTGGCTTTGGAGAAATTTTTTATGGTGGTTTCCCTAATGGGGGGTGGGGTTGGGATGTCGATGTTTAGGGTGATTTGCTTGTGGTCAGATCTAACCAACGAGGAATTGACCTCTGGTGTGGAACACCGGTTGCCCATGTTGGTAATGACCAGGTCTAGGATATTGCTGCCCTTGGTGGGGGTGTGGATAAGTTGATCCAAGGCATTAGAATTTATCAATTCCAGATATCGTTGAGCACAAGAGTTGGCACATGAGTAGTTTTCCCAGTTAATGGTGGGGTAGTTGAAATAGCCCATTATTAGGGTGTTAGGTTGTACTCTAATATTTTCCAGTGTATCAAGAAATGAGGAGTGGGAATCCTGGGGCATGGTGGGGGATCTATAGCAAGCTACAATTTGCATTGCGGTCTTGTCCAGAGTTAGTTGCCCTTGGATAATCTCAGATGAATTATGCTGAGCAACTAGCCTGGAGGTGTGGATATCCTTAATGAATATTGACACGCCTCCGCCTTTAGTGCTTCGGTCCAAGTTAGGTGGCCAAAAGGTGTGGTATGAATTATAGCCTGGTAATGCAGGGGTGCTCTCTGGAGCCTTGAACCAGGTCTCTGTCACTGCACAGATGTCGATGTTCTCCATTTTAAGGAGTGCCTCTAGTGAGTGCATTTTGAGGTTTAGACTTCTAGCATTGAGTAGCATTACCCTCAGATTTTGCTTGCTTGTACCTGTTACGTTGGTGAATTTGTCATTTGAATCTTGCCTAAAAATTACACTATAGGGGTGTTAAGAGCCTTAGCCAGTATCCGGAATCCCAAGGGCGACAGGTGCAGGCCATCTGTGGCAAAGCATCGTGGTTTGTCGATCATGTCAGTCATCCCAGGCAGACAGATACTGGATCCCCTTAGAATGACACCAGAAGCTTAGCCAATTGTTGAAGTCAATCATTTTGTCCTTGTACTATGGTATCATTCTGAGTGATGGCAGGATGCTACTCAGGGCTAGGGTAATACCTGCCTGGGCTACAAGATAAAAAAGCTCCTCCATGTCTCTTTTCATGTAGTCCAGGGAGGTACATCTCAGGTCATTCACACTAACATGGACAATCTCAGAGTCATATTTGTACTTGCTGTGGAGTGACCTGAGTGCATGCATTATGTGGCGGATCCTGGCACCTGACAGGCAGCTGACAGTGACTTTCTCCTTGTTTAGCCTGGTGAGTGGAACATCAGTGTGCCTGACTATAGAGTCACCTATGACTAGAGTGTTAGGTACGTTGTTATGCCTTATGGGCTGTGGTTGAGTGGCACACTGAGTTTGTGGGCTATGTGTCATTTGGCTTGTTGTTGGGGGGTGGAGGTTGCTTACATTTCTGCTTTGGAGGTCACCTGTGTCTTTATTTATGAAGTCCATAATGATATGTTCCATGGCCTTACAGATAAGGCTGGTCAGGCTTATGGGTCTGTAATTCCCTGGGTCTGTTGCTAGGCCACCTTTGTGGAGGGGAATAACTGTAGCTATTCTCCATTCCACAGGAACAAAGCCTGTGGTTAGGCTATGACTGAAAAAGGTACTTAGTGGTGATGATAGTTCATGTTTTAGCCTGTTTAGAAGATAGCCTGGGATGTCATCTGCTCTCATAGAGGTCTTGTTCTTTGCTTCGGACAGGGCTTTGAAGTCTTGCTCTTCTGATATGTAAGGTGGGGGGCATTTGGGAGAGGGTTTGTTGTAAGTTATGACGGAATAAGGGAGTGAAATTTTTACCAAACCTGTCTGCTATCTCTGTGGGATCAGTGTGTGTGATAGCGTTGGCCACCAGTTCTGCACATGCTTGGGTCCTAACCTGTAGGTTACATAAATAGCTGTAAAAGGCCTTGTGGTTATTGCCTGCAGTACTTGCTAGGATTCTCTCAAAGGAGCTCTTGGAGGATTTGACAAGTTGTCTTATTTGCCTATTAAGGCTGAGGAGGATGCTTTTCCATTGTTGGGTCCTTGTTTTTGTTTTCCTGGACCCAACTTTTTGCATTTATTGTACAGTTTGTTGATGCTGGAAGTCCACATGGCAACTTTATTTTACTTAGGGCTCTGGCTTTGATTCTATCAGGTACAGCCGAGTTTATACACTTATACAAGTGACTGTACAGGGTTTAATGTAAGCTTCGGCGTATTTACCACTATCAGCTTGCGGTAGGGCTTGGAATGTATTTATACCTTTACCTAGGAGGGTATAGTTTGTCTTGGTGACGTTTTTTAGTCTTTATTAAGCATTACAAACTGGATGTTCTGTCAACATCAAGAACTGAATTTCCTAAGGCTGCTCGTCATGGCATTCTATACTCCAAGGGAGTTTTACCTCATTCTGCCCAATCTAACCAAGCTGTATAAGTCTTCCCAGATGTAAGAAATACAGCAACAGTGATATAGTGAAGAATAATACAACTGTGTAGGTAACTTACTTTAATAATAGGTAATTAAATAAATCATTTCTGTAGTTTAGATAACCTCACTCCATCCCCCCCCCCCCATGGAGTATGCTTCTCATTTTTTGCATGGACATGGAGGGGTATCCCCTAAAGTTTATCTTCCACCACCATAAAACCTCCTATACTATCTTTCTTCCTTCTGCATTAATTTCCTGTAGGTCAAGGTTCACTTACATTTCATTAGGAAATTAATATTTTCCTTATATTTTGAAACAGGGCAAGAAAACCCTGAAGCTAGCTGGGACATGCACTCCCCTTATACCACCACACTGGCACATGCCTAGGACAGATGCATGCCTGCCAGGGGAAGGTTAAACAAAACAGGGACTTTGAAGATATAGTCCTACAAGTAAGGAATACTGCAACAGAATTCTATTAGAACATCTATCATTATGGTAAGATACATACACAATTGTACTTTCTTTGTCTAGGCTGCTGCCTAATATTCTGGCATTTCTACAAGGAAAGATGGAAACACCTTTCATTTCCCATTTAGTCTGGGATAATGATGAGTTAACTCACAGAATTTTGGGGATACTAAGTGAATCCTTAAATTAATTCTCAGTGATGATGCAGACATTCAGATTCTCCAGGTCCAGGAAAGTGTCCAAATTGCACAACTCCTTTTTGACAAGAATACAGGCATTTATCACATGCATCTATACTTTAGTGATTCCATGGGATTTAGAAAGGAATGTTTAATGATTTCACTTTGCCTGAAAAAAGTACTATAAGGTAGAAGCTTTTCTGTTCAGGATCTACAGCCCCAAGGCAGACTTCATCACCTGAAAAGCAGATACTGAGTAACATTTAACCACTAAATTTGCTATGAATGGCAATGATCTGCAGTAAAGTCAGTCATTAAAACTAGTAATCTTACTGTTGAAACTAGGTGCATTCTTGGTGAAGAAAAGGTCTCACATGGTACCTTATTCTTTCCTGCCTCTGACAGGGTCATGGAGAGGCTTCTCATGTCACACAGCATCTCTTTTAGTACAGGATGTCTAAGATTGTTTATTTCCACATGCTTAGCAGCAAAGTCAGTCATTCTGGGTACTATGCAGAAAGAAGCACAGTGCTAACATCTTTGATTTTGGCTGCAGAAATGTACATACCATGACCTTTTCTAACCCTATGAGTACTGTTTCTTTTTATCATAATATGGAATTTCTTATGATAATGACAGAATCATAGAAGTGAAAGGATAATATTAGTTCTCATTTGAGACTTGAACCCAGGACTTCCAGCATACTACTGACACTGAACAAACAAAAGCCTCTGGACATTTGCATTGAGTTTTCTCTTACAGCCTTAGCCTTTCAGCTAGGAAACCCCAAGCACTGTGATGGAGGTTTTGGGTTTAAGTCTCAAATGAGAGCTACTATTATCATTTCACTTTTTACAGTGTTTAAGCAGAGGGCTTTCTCTGTATCCCCGTGTGTGTGTCTATAATTTGGTTACGATAATGACATAATTCATAAATTACTGTACTTCTTTCTCACCAAAACATTCTTCAGTAGGAATTTTTAAAGAAGGAGTATTATCTGATTCAGACATAAGTGGTGAAGAGTTAAACGCCATTTAATCTGAGTAAGGATGAAAATGTTGTGTTATGTAATTTAAGAAAATATATTAGTAGTTATCAACAAAGCTGTTAAACTGTTGAAAATAAAGCACCCGGAGGTGCTTTTCAGCATGCAAATAATGAAAGTTTGTATAAATATTTTCTTATTTGCTCAATTTCCAGTTATTAGAGTGGCACAGTAGAATAGCAGTTAGCATTGGTGCCTCACAGTACTTGGTTCTCCAGCTGTCAGTTGTGGCTGTCATCTGTGTCTTTGTGTCCCCATGGGTTTCTTCTACGAACTCCAGCTTCCTTCAATATTCCAGATATGTGCTGTAGGTGAAATGGTGATTCTCCAAAATGCCTGCAGGTGTGCCCTGTGTGACTGTGCTGATCTGCATCTTGCAAAGGGATGGTAGCGGATTCATAATTGGCTCACAACTCCTACTGAGTGCTGGCTCCCTGCAGCCTTAAAATTCACCACACAAATCCTCTCCCAGTTGCCTATTATATTTCTCCTTTTCATACTCACTTCTTCCAACATAACACATCCCAGTTTCCACTTTCATACTCAAGCAATTATCAACATTCCTCCTACCTAGCTTTGCCTTCTTTCCAACATTAACGTACAACACTATGTCTCTTTCTTTTCTTTACCACAGAATGTACTCCAGCCACTTCTTTTCCTAATTATCTGCTTTTGCTACTCCTGCTAATACCCAATACAATCCCTCCAAACAATACCTGCAATATCACTCACTCTGTCAAGTACTCCTCATTTATATTTCATCCAGTTCTATTTAATACTACTATGCCATATTCCCTTCAAAGTTAAGCAGTCCATACATATCCTCATCCATCTTCCCTGCATTACCATATCCTACCACACTTATCACTCTAACTACTTCAGTTACTAACACCACACACACACACATATAAATATACATATATATATATATATATATATATATATATATATATATATATATATATATATAAAGCAAAAAAATCCAGATGACCACCATGGCTTAAACAGGTTTATTTTGACAAGCGCTTTCACATAGAGCAAGCTACGCTTTCTCAAGTCTTCAATAAAGCTAATAAAATGCCTAAGCTTTTTATAATCAAAGCACCATTAATTAACATCAGTTACAAATACATACCTATACACTCATTTATCATTTAATTATTTAATAATCTGCACCTGTCTAAACATCTCTACAAACTTTCACTAGTCTTACACCTACTGCTTCTTCAAGATAATATGGATGTTCATACATGATAATTTAATAAAGATGTTTCTTGTTTAAAAAAAAAGAATAAGCTAACAGGTCCAGCTCCACTCGCCTGTATCCTAATTAATGCACATAAGTATTAGAAACAAAACTGAACAGTTAAATGTTTTCACTTCCTTACATAAACCTGATTGATTTGTTATCACAGAATTATGGGTTAAGGATAACAATCATTCTTTACACTACTTTTCCCTGATTACAACCACCTTTTGACCCCAGACCAGGAACAAGACAAGGAGGTGGGACTCTCTTACCTGTTCAATTCACAATTAAATGTGCTAACACAAATTATTATTCTAACTGGCTACTTGTATTCATTCCTTCCCACAAGAATACTGTACTACATCTCTCTGTAGCATATCTACCACCTCCCTCCTCACTCCCTAAACTAAATAACCTACTAAAAGAGATACTTTCCTCCATAAATAATACCAAAAATCTCATAATACTTGGATACTTCAGTCTCATCCTGCTCAGTCATATTTACAATGATATGAAAACTCCAATGATACAATTCAACCTCACCCAGCTCATATCTCAGCCTACGAGACTCAACCTCAACACCTCTAACCACTCCTTCCTTGAGCTCATATTAACTATCAAACCTTATTTTATGTCAAGCATCGCCATCCATTTACCATCTTTCAGTGACCACTGGCCATTAGTTTTTATTTCCATTATTCATATGTAAATATACTTCTAAAGCTCATATCTATTTCTAATAAATCACAGAATAACATTAACAAACTTAAATGCACCATCTCCTTAATGGACTTGTCACCAATTCTGAATTCATCTCATTCTAACATTGCTGCACAACTATTCACCTGTATACAGATTGACCTACAAAACTCCTGTTTCCCATTAATCTAAAGGTGATACAAACCTACAACTATCAACTGGTTAACCTATGAACTTAAAACTTTTCTACAACTCAGAGACATGCCATGGCATTCTTGGAAATTACTTTCTACTTCTATAAAAAGGCAGTTTTACACTATGGAACCTTGCCAACAAAGGTATGTGCCATCATGAAAGTCACTTGATGAAATAATGCCAAATCTCACTAAAAAACATCCCTCAAAAACTTCTGGAAAGAGGTAAACTGTCTTACTGGATGGAAGAGCCTTCCCTCCATGAATTCCCTATCCTTTCAACTTTCTGCCTCTGATTTTCTTTCTCGTTTCAGTAACTTTCCCAACCCTTTATATAACCATTTCCAAACTAAGTCTGACACCCCTACCTCCTGTCCATCACTTAATTCTACTTCAGAACTATCGCATCCAAGGATAGCCACTCTCTGCTTGAAAAGATTGAATTTGATAGCCCCACCTGTTACTGACAACCTTCCACCATGGTTTATTTATCAATGTACTGGCAACATCATAACCCCACTGAAACACATCTATAACTCATGTATTACACTTAATATTAAGCCTAATATCTGGAAATATGCCATTGTAAAACACCTCCCTAAGAAACGCAATTCCACCAATCCATCAGACTTTTGGCCCATTTCTATTTCCCTTACCCTAGGGAAGATTCTGGAAAAATACTTTGCTTACAACTCAGTACATCAAAAATTACCTAAGGGAGTTTGGAAGTAAGGAGGGAAGAAAGTGATGAAGATCTGGAGAATTTTGTATAATAGCATTTTAAAAATAAGGGAAGCACCAGCATCATGGAAGAAAGCCATGGTAAAGATCCTTCAGATGCAGCCTCATAAATACCCATTTCAATTTTAGACCACAATTATAAAATGTTTATGTCTATACTAGCTAAAAGAATGGGAAAGGTCTTGGCCAAATTGATAGAAATGGATCAATGTGGTTTTGTGGAGGGGAGGCAAACATTTGTTAAAATTAAGAGAACGATGATCCAAAGGCAAGTAGAACATATGAAAATATCACTGCTGCTGGTGGGTCTTGATGCAGAGAAAGCATCTGACAGAGTAAGATGGGATTTCATGAGCAGGGCAATGGAAACATGTGTATTCTTTCATACAATAATAAGGTTAATTAGGAGAATACATGGAGGATCCAAGACAAAAATGTAAGTGTGTGTGTGTGTGTGTGTGTGTGTGTGTGTGTGTGTGTGTGTGTGTGTGTGTGTGTGTGTATGTGTGTGTGGAGGGTCTTCTCTGATAATTTGTGCCTGAATAGAGGACCCAAGCAGGACTGTCTTCTTTCCTCTTTGTTATTTGTTTTATATGTAGAGACACTAGTAAAGAAAATAATGGATTCAGAAATTCAAGGAGATATTTGCTATGGTAATCAAGTAAAGTTGGCTTTATTTGCAGATTATACTGTTTTGTACTTGATAAATCCAGAAAAGGACATCTCGGTGTTATGGAAATTTTTGATCCAGTTTCAAGTCTTTTCAGAATATAAAATTAATGAAGATAAAACAAATGCAATAGCCGTAAATTATGCACCCAATCATGACTTTGTTCAGCAATACCCATATTTATTGGGACATGATAAGATCAAGTATTTAGGAGTATGGATTATAAGAACCTTTGTTATGGCAGTTAAGAATATGTGGGAAGACACTAAACTATGAACCTATGAACAAAAGATAATAGAAAACTGATAAACTGGAAGCTCTTGTTTTTGGATATGGATAGTAAGATACAATCAGTGAAAATGTTCTAGTCTCTTCAGTTGTATATACAGTTCAGGCATATTTCTATCAAGCAGAGGAAAAGTCATGGACAGTAATTAATAAGGAATTTATCTTCAAAGGAAAAGAGGGCAACAGTTAAGTGAGATAAGCTGATCCTCCCTTAGAGTTAGGTGGTTTAGGATTATCTGATTTAAAGGGATATTTTACAGCTACACAGTTAAGGCTCATATGCATAACACAAGCAGAGTATCATAATTCAAAGTAGAAAGAGGTGAAGATGAAGTGAGAGTAGAGAGTGGAATTTTGGATGCAGATCCCCAAGGAAAAAATAAATGCCAAGCAGAATATTATATTCTTAAAGATGTAGAAGGTATTCTAAGAATTATTCTGATATCAGTCCGTAATAGGGAAGGCAGTCTCTAGCCTGCAGTCCAAATGTGTTCTTGGCCCCTTCTCATTTTATTACCTTTCCCTTTCTAGTTGTTTGCTCCCAATACCTTGGTTCCTTTTCCAGTTTTCTCCAGTAAATTACAGCCCCCTCTTGCCTATTATATGTTTCCCTAATTGCAGTCATCTCTATTGGCAGGATCTCTGTTCTTCATTCTAGCATTGGCTTGGTTCTTGGAATACTTTCTGCTATTTTTTTAAAATAATACTCTGTATGGTTATTGTTATTCTCCTTAAGGATCTGCATCCAAAATCCCATTCTCTCCTTACTTCTTGAATTTCTCCCTGATTCATCCCTTTCTACTTTGAATTATAGTTTTCTGCTTGTGTTATGCATTTGAGGCTTAACTGTATAGTTCTAAAATATGCCTTCAAATCAAGTAATCCTAAACCACCCTGCTCAACTGGAAAGATCAACTTATCCCACTTAACCCTTGTCCTCTTCCCCTTCCAGATAAAATCCTTCAACTCTTTATTAATTACTTTTCCATGACTTCTCCTATGGTTGATAAAAATATGCCTGATCTGTGTATAAAACTAAAGGGAATAAAAACATTTTCAGTGCTTATATCTTGTTATCCATATCCATAAACAAGAGCTTCCAGTTTCTTAGTTTTTATATTACATTTTGTTAACTCTCTTCCCACATACGTTAATATAATGCAAATAACAAAGTAGCCTTCCTGGTTCCTATGTTCATATGCAATTTATCAGAGAGAGGAGCTCCCAGTCTTTAATTTTTGCCTTCGATACCTCATATCTCTACCTAGTTAATATTATTGTATAAGGAAATGCAAATGCTCCATTGCCCTGCTCATAAAATCCCAGCTTACTCTGTTAAATGTTTTCTCTGCATCAAAGCCCACCAACAACAGCAGTATATCTTACATTCTGCTTCCCTCTGCATCGTCATTATTCTATTAATGTTGTCAAATGTTTGCCTCCCCTCCACAAATCCACACTGAAAAATATCTATCAATTTTGACAACACCTTTGCCATTGTTTTAGCTTTTACAGACATAAACACTTTATAATCATGGCTTGAAATTGAAATGGGCTTATATGAAGCTGGGTCTGGTGGGTCTTTACCATCTGTAGTTAATATACCCACCACAGCTTTCTTCCAGGATGTCAGTGCTTCCCCACCTTTTAAAAACTTGCAGATCTTTATCACTTTCTTCCCTCCTAGCCTCAAAACTTCCACAGGAATGCTGTCTGTTCCCTGGGGAATTTCCTGCAGATTGATTATATGTCACCATTTGTATCTCATCTCCTCCTATTTTAACTGTTAATTGTTGTCCCTCATCTGCCTCTAACTTTGGCATACTTAAATTTCCCATAAATATTTTATTTGTATGCCCTTCTTCTTGATTTCCCCATTCCTCTGCTTTATAAACATTTTCATAACGTTTCTGAAATATCTCTAATACCTCTACAGGATCTCTGGTTATTTTTTCTTGTTATAGGCACCCTGAATTTGTCAACAACCATTTCTTTCTACTCTATGTTGTGCTAAGAGTTTTTGTATCCTGGAGTTTTTATCAAACATTTGCTTAACAGAAATCTTTCTAAACTCAAGCATATTACCCAAATATCCCCTTATTTTCTATTTAAGAATCTGCAGTTGCTCCTGTTCTTGTTCTGTGATATTCCTCTTATTCTGCAATATTTTAACCCATGTCAGCCCCTCTAAGCAATTCTTGTTACTTCTTAAGCATATCAGCTTTTCAATTATTTCTACCCTACTTTCAAACTCCACTTTCATTTTATCCCACTCACTAGTTAAAACCTTTGAAGAAATGTGTATCTTTCCTAATAATTCTTGAATAATGTCCATTACTCATTCCTTAAATTCCGCTGTTTTTAACAGGTAGGTGGGGAACTACCAGTGTCTCATTTTTACTTCATGGAATCTATTCCACAGAAGGGGAAGTTTCTGGGACACAAATGTGTCCCTCCAACAAGTCCTACTGATGTCACAGATCAGGTTGAGGTCACATGTGCGGGTTACTTGAGTGAAGCTTGATTTGCGAATATGCAGCAGTCCCATCAAGGCAGGGTCTGAGACTGCTTTGTATGCCAGACAGAGGTCACCTCTGAGGATTCTGTATGAGACTGAGTACAGTGACAGAGCATTTAGCCTATCTGTGTAGGGTAGATGTTTGAGGCCCTGGATTCTCCTGGTGATAAACCTCTGTGGTCTCTCCAGTTGCTGCATGTGCTTTGTGAGGTACATGCCAAATGGGGCATTGTACTCAATAATAGGTGTTATAAGGGAAGAATACAGGGATGTTATGACGTCCTTGTCCCTGGATGAGATACTCTTTCTAATGAGGTGGACCAAGTAGAAAGCTTTCTATACAACGGAGGCAATATGGTGGTCAAACGTCAGTTTGCTATCAACCTGGGTGCCCAAGTCCCTGATGACTAATCGCGTACTTAGGACCTTGTAATTAATGTGATAGTTTGTTGGGATGTCACTCTCCCCAAAAGGGATGATGATGCATTTTTTGGCATTCAGTTTGAAGCCATGTTTCTGGCACCAGTCATTTGTTAAGGTGAGACTCTCTTGGAGGATGTCCACATCACTAGGGGAATTGATGAGACAGCGCCCAGCTTGCAGTCATCTGCAAATATGCCTCAGAAAATTATATCCCAAAACAATAGAGGCCCCAAGACCGATCCCTGGGGTACACCGCTCTTTACGGGTCTACTGGTTGAGGTGGCTTCCCCTATTTTGAGTAGGTGGGTTCTATCAGTGAGCCACTTTGCTATCCATCTGGTAATATATGGTTTGATGCCTAATTGAGTGAATTTGTCGATTGCACCCAAGTGGGGAATAGTATCAAAGGCTTTGGCAAGGTTAAGATAGGCTGTGTACATGACTTTGGTGATTGTCTCAAAAATGTCAACCAAATTTTATAGGCATGACATCCTCTTGATAAAGCCAAACTGTGTGGGATTGAGTGTTTGGAGGTTGTCAATGAGGTCCATGATAATCCATTCCATGGCCTTGCAGATCAGGCTAGTTAGGCAGATGGGACTATAATTTCTTGGATATGTGGTCAAGCCAGCTTTGTGCAAAGGGATGACAGTGGCTGTCCTCCAATCAGCTGGGATAAAGCCGATACTCAGGCGATGGTTGAATAAGGTGCCTAATGATGCTGCAAGTTCCTGCCTGAGTTCATGTAGGATGCAGCCTGGGATGTTATCGGGTCTCATGGAGGCTGTATTTTTTGCCTTTGAGAGGGCAGTGATGACTTGCTCCCTAGAGATAAGGAGAGGGGGGCAGGTGCTGGGGATGCCCTGATTTACAGATGGGGGGCACAGGGGTGAAGTTTTCACTGAACCAGTCTGCCAGCAGGTTGGCTACATCTATGGCATTTGTGCATGTGGTGTCTTTGACCACCATTTCTGAGCAAATCTCAGTGCTTCCTTTAAGACTGAGGACATATGTGAAGAAGGCCTTATGACTGCCTTTTGTAGATGTGGCCAGTTTGGACTCAAAGTTTGCTTTGGTGGATTTCACTAGTGCTCTTATTTGCTTGTTCAGGCAAAGGAGAGATTGGTTCCAATTAGGCACCGGCTCCTTCTTGGTCCTGGACAGCAATTTTTTCCTTTTATTATAGAGTTTATTTACTGCAGATGTCCACCAGACAGATTTACTCTTCCTTGAGGAGGAGGATTTTGTCCCTGTCGGTTATTCCTGATTTCATGCAACTATATAAATGATCATATACTGCTTTGCTGTAGCTTTGGACATTTGTACCAGTTCCTTTGGAGCGGGAGAGGGCTGTGAAGCTGTTTATACCTTCCCTCAGGAGGTTGTAATCAGCTTTGGAGAAGTCTGTTTGACCCTAGAAAGGGGGGGGGTCAGAGGAGATGGTGGTTCCGAAAGTGACCTCATTGTGGTCGCATCTTACCAGGGAGTATGACACTCTAGGAATGCTGCAGTTATTAATTATGTTGGTTAATGCCAAGACCAAGATATTATCACCTCTTGTGTGGGGTGTCACCCAGCTGGTCCAAGGCATTTGCATTGACAAAATCAAGGAATCTCTGGGCATTTGTATTTTCGTATGAGTAGTTCTTCCAATCTATGCTTCGATAGTTAAAGTCGCCCAGGATCAGGGTAACGGGTTGAATCTTCATAGATTCAAAGAGGTCCAGATAGGTGGCATGGGCATCTTGAGTCAAAGTTGGTGGTCTGTAGCTAGCTATGATTTGAATAGGAGTATTGTCAATGGTTAACTGCACCTGGAGAGTCTCCCGTGCATCATGCTATTTGACCAGCCTGGAGGTCTTTATATCTTTAACATATATTGAAACTCCACCTCCTTTTGCTTTGCTGCCTACGGTTTGGGGTCTAAATGTATGATAGGATGAGTAACCTGGTATGGCTGTGGTGCTCTCCGCAGCTTTGAACCAGGTTTCTATGAATGCACAAATGTCAGCATCTTCCAGGGTTAAGAATGCTTGCAATGAGTGCAGTTTCATGTTTAGACTCCTAGTGTTTAGCAGCATGACCTTTAATTTGCGTTTTGATGAAATTTTCATGCTGGTAATTTTGACCTCATGGCATTGCCTAAAAAAGGCACTATGGTGGAGGGAAGAGCCTTTGCCAAAACCCTGAAGCCTAAGGGAGACAGATGCAGGCAATCTCTGGCAAAACATCCTGGTATGTCAATCAAGTCTTCCCAGGCTGTCAGGTACTGGATCCCCTTGGAATGACACCAGATACTAAGCCAATTGTTAACATCAGTCATTTTCTGTTTGTACTGAGGCATCATTCTGGGTGATGGTAGAATGCTGCTTAAGGCTAGGGACATACCTACCTGAGACACATATTCAGCAAGCTTGATCATGTCTCTTTTTATATAGTCCAGAGGTACGTTTCACGTCATTCACGCCAACATGGACTATGACAGAGTCATAACAATACATGTTTAGAGACTTGAGTGCATGTGTCATATGGTGGATTCTGACACCTGACAAACAACTAACTGACTTTCTCCTTATCCAGCATGGCGAGGGGCACATCTGTGTGTCTTACAATGGAGTCTCCTATAACTAATATGTTGGGTTTATGGTTAGGCCTTAGTGGCTGGCAGGTGTGTGGACTATGTGTGGTGTGTGGTGGGCTGTTAAGTTCACATCTGTTTTTGCCTTGGAGGTCTCTTTTGTTTGGGTATGTTTTTGT
Organism: Protopterus annectens; assembly: GCF_019279795.1. NCBI lineage: Eukaryota > Metazoa > Chordata > Ceratodontiformes > Protopteridae > Protopterus > Protopterus annectens. The sequence continues at coordinate 859,662,419 of NC_056727.1, forward strand.
TGAGGACCTCTGCATTTGTGGGGGTGTGTTGTGTAGGTGTGGGTGGTGTTTGAGGTGTGGTGTTTGTGTTGACAACCTTCTCAGTGCCAGATATACTGGCCTGTGAGGGACAGAGCATATAATCTAGGTTCTTGATGTAATTGCATCTCTCACAAATTGAGTTCCTAGGTGGTAGTGGTAGATGGTTGTTCATGTACATAAGGCAGTTGCTACACTGTCTCAGGATGCCCTTATCAACCAGACAGGCAGGAGAAACCATAGGAAATTGTCCATCCATATTTGTCAGAATCTGTGGGAGAGAGGCCTCTTTTGTTATAGTTTCCCTTCAAGGTCCCCCAGATATGTCCTCACTGCTGCAAATCAAGTTCCAGTCCCCACCTATAAATAATATTTCCTGTTGAAAGCTGATTATTTCTCCCAAAAATTTCTAAAGCTCCATACTAGCAGTTTTAGTTGGAATATAAATACATACTAGCATAATCCTCCTCCCTTGCTAGTAGCCCTTTACTACCACAAATCCACCACTACTACCTTTTTTCCTTCTTCTATCACTATTGCAGCTCTTCTACCAATTAGCTTAAGCACTCCCTTTTTCCTTTATCTCTGACATTCTGCTGAATATCCATCCTGATATCCTTTCTTTATCAAATTCACACGGTCACTTCTTCCTAAATGTGTCTTGTAAAGCATTGCTATTTGCACTCTGCTTTTCTTAATATAATTCAAGACTCTCACCATCTTGTCTATACATGTAAGCCATTCACATTCTAAAATAATATGTTTAATGCAGCCATTAAGATAAGAAATTATTATTCCCACCTATTACTTGTCAAAGCTTTCTTAAATGTCTATTTCTATCTTTTGTGTTACATGCACACACTGTTTGGCAAGTTGATCTCTTACACAGTTGTTTCTTGTAATCTTTTTACAAGACTTTTTTAAGAAAAACTCTCAAACAAAAAACAAACACACTCCCTGAACACCCCCATAACCTATTAAATTAAAACAAACACACACACAGAACTATGTACTTCTTCAAATAATGAAATGTAACCCTCCTGATAGGAACAATTGTCCCAAATCAACAGCTGCACACATGTATATATATCATTTTGTCATCCACTCCGTACGTAATGTCATGTATCTATTGTGTTTACCCTGGGCTGAGTCTGAAATAGATCTCATGGGATCAGTGCTCTACCCTGGCTAACACATTCAAAATAACATAAAATAGAATACAAAAAAAATAACATTTTAACTTATTTTTTTTTGTTTTTGCAGTTTATTAATTTGGGATATGCTTGCTGCTCCACTGTAACTTATCTACCCTAACCCCCAACTACTTCTGGAAGCCATGACCATTAGTATTTGTGGTTATCCAAGCATTTAACCCCACCATGCTGGAGTCACCAACTCCCACACAGGTGACAACAATTCTGCAAAATTCTTACGTTTATGGCTCTCTCCACCTTTTATATCATGTCATCATTACTGTATGCTTCAGGTATTTATTCAAGTCAACACCACTTCCTACACTCACCTGATCACAGAGGCTGGTGGATATTCTAAGCAATTGCTTCTATCAGAGCCACAGGAAGTGGCCCACTTTCACCAGCACATCATCCTTGTCGCCACTTCCAGGAGAATGGTGAGTATGCAGTTATTTTGTAATAATCTCACACAAATAAACTGAAAGTCAGTATTACCATAGAGTCCCAATAAGTGCTCGAACACCCTTAGATTGTACCTCCTCTGGTTTTGTTATATGGCCAAACTTCTAGTTGCGATATGATGCCCTTTCGCTAAACAATGTTACCACTTGTAACAAAAATCTGCGACTGTGTTCTGTACAATTATATTGTTCTTCTGAGCAACAAGCCAGTCAAATGCTTCCAAAAACTGGTTTACTAAATCGTTACGTTGGTGTAAACGAATAATTAAAAACGAATAATTAAAATCACAGTGATAACTCCTACTTGTTCGCACACTTGATACATGCCAAAAAAAACAAATAATAAAAGTGAAAATAAAAATAAAATACAACAAAATTAAATGCATATTTAATATACATTTCATTCAGTAACTGACATGCCCTGATGTTTTTAAACTATTTCTCATCTAAAATCCTATCACTAGCCTTTCTATTAAATATGTGTATATAAATTTATATTTTGCTGTTAATATGTATATATATATGGTGACTAATATATTTAAAATACAATAAATTGATAAACTTATTGATACTATTAAATGGGTTTTAACTATAACTTCATTGTGGTTGGAACAGAAATAATTAAAACGCTTGAGATGTTGCTAAATTCCCAGTGGGATGCATCCATGTTTATATTATACGTAACAACTACATTCCTTATTAAACTGAGTTAGGTAAATAATAACTAATAAATAATAAGAAGTCAGTTTGTTTATAGAAATGTTAGATTTAGTTCTAGACTACAATTTTATATATTATGAAGGGGAATATTTCAGGCAAACCAGGAGGGTAGCTATGGGAGCCGCTTGTGCTCCCATATATGCCAACCTGGTTATGCTAGACTGGGAAGAAACAGTCATATTTCCCAGTATCTTTTTTGAACACATTGTTCATTATGTATGCTTCCTAGATGATATATACATTATTTGGAACTCCAGTGAAGAAAAACTACTAGAGTTTATTCAGTTTCTCAACACTAGTAGTGAATTTTTGAAATTTACTTATGCATTCAACAACAGTGTTATGGCATATTTAGATACCCTAGTATATTTACAAGAAGGCAAATTACAATCCAAAATTCATAAAAAAGAAACCTTTTCTAATGATTATTTAGCATATCAAAGTTGTCACCCTAAGAAGATTAAGCAAAATATATACAAGGGTCAATGCATAAGAGCCATGAGAATGACCTCTGAATACAAAACCTTATTGGATGAAATAAAATATATTCACACTATGTTTTATGAGAGAGATTATCCTGAGAAATTATTAAAAGATACGGATACTTATGTATTAAGTTTATGGGGTAACAAATACAAACCCTTATTAGGTTTAGGCAATGAAACAAACCATGGTTACGGGAGTAACCGTAAATTATTGAGAAAGGACAATATGAATGGAGATAAACAAAAATCTTTAATTATGTTATACAGTTCTAGTATTGATGAGGTGACACAAATTATTAGACAGTATTGGTACATAATATCTAGTGACGAAACACTGAGGAACATAGTAGGAGACAAACCAGCAATGGTATATAAGATGGGAGACAACATTAAAAGATTGTTGGAAAAAGGAAGTAGATACAATGGAGAAAAAGGGAATGACATGGATCAAAACACCAACAAATGTGGATCATGCAGACAATGTAGTTACATACTTGATAAAAAGGAAATTATACTTAACAATATATTTAGACCTAGAATTAGACCTATCAAAGGGAATTGTAACATTAAAATAGTTGTCTACATTGCAGTTTGCCAAGAGTGTTTCAGTTATTATGTGGGAAAAATGGAAAGATGTTTAAAAAAAACGCATTTATGAGCACATGTACAATATTAGAAAGAAGGATCATAAAAGTGCATTATTTAAGCACATAGAACAAAAAGGTCCTAAACATCATTTTAAGTTTGCCCTATTAGACTTAGTTCGTAATGACCCCAGCAGTAGAGATAATAAAAAATTTTTAAATTACAGAGAAGCATGGTGGCAAATTTTTACAGATGCAACTACACCTCCGGGACTCAATGATAGTATTTCATTGAAGGTTATTCTGGAGTTCAATATGTAAATTCAATATTGATAGGTTATTATTTACCTAACTCCGTTTAATAAGGAATGTAGTTGTTACGTATAATATAAACATGGATGCATCCCATTGGGAATTTAGCAACATCTCAAGCGTTTTAATTATTTCTGTTCCAACCACAATGAAGTTATAGTTAAAACCCATTTAATAGTATCAATAAGTTTATCAATTTATTGTATTTTAAATATATTAGTCACCATATATATACATATTAACAGCAAAATATAAATTTATATACACATATTTAATAGAAAGGCTAGTGATAGGATGTTAGATGAGAAATAGTTTAAAAACATCAGGGCATGTCAGTTGCTGAATGAAATGTATTTTAAATATGCATTTAATTTTGTTGTATTTTATTTTTATTTTCACTTTTATTATTTTATTATTTACTAGTAATAGTTATTATTATATTGTTATCTAGACCTGAAATTAACATGACATTTTTATAATGTTTTATCATTATTGTAATAGTTTTTTAGTACTATTCATTAGAATTATGTGACCTAGGTAGTTTATACCACCTTTAACAATAGAGTTATTTACATAGTACTGCCACTTTAAACATTCAAACAGTTAGGCTTTTTTGGCGCCTAAAAGGTTTTAAATATCTGATTGATTAGAACAATGGTGTTCTGAAGAAGCCCATAAGGTTTTGGGTGAAAGCGCTTAACCAGTGTTCGCCAAGGTTGTTTATGACAGTTTATTCAGCGTACTGATATTTGTTTCGCACTTTGTTATTTGTTTCGCACTTTGTATTTCTACGCATTTGGTTTTTTGGCGTGTATCAAGTGTGCGAACAAGTAGGAGTTATCACTGTGATTTTAATTATTCGTTTTTAATTATTCGTTTTCACCAACGTAACGATTTAATAAACCAGTTTTTGGAAGCATTTGACTGGCATGTTGCTCAGAAGAACAATATAATTGTACAGAACACAGTCGCAGATTTTTGTTACAAGTGGTAACATTGTTTAGCGAAAGGGCATCATATCGCAACCAGAAGTTTGGCCATATAACGAAACCAGAGGAGGTACAATCTAAGGGTGTTCGAGCACTTATTGGGACTCTATGGTAATACTGACTTTCAGTATGCAGTTTTTGTCAACATCACCCAAGCATGTAGCTCCATCATGTGCTCATACTGCTAATCAAACTCAATTAACCTGGATTATAATCAGAGCTTTATCCCTGTGTGCAAATGCAGAGGACAGACTGGGAAAGAATGAATGAATGAACTGGGCTAGATATTTTGTTGCTAAATGTATTTCCTCTTTATTTTCTTAAAAAAAGAGTGGCAATGTCTCTAGGTTCAGAAATCCAAGCTGGGGATGATGCAAGTGAAGATCATTTTGTTGACAGGGTATTTATATATATATATATATATATATATATATATATATATATATATATGAGTAAACTCCCAGTTAACTGGAACTCAAACAACCAAAACACTCAAGCAACCAGGAAAAAATCAAAGAAATACAGTACAGTATGAACAAATCAGTTTTTCATGTGTTGCACTTTCTGTCCCCTCCCTGCAGAAACATACCTTACGTTTTTAGAATTTTAGAGTTTTAAAAAGGATGATACAAATAAATTTCCCCTCTTCCCAACCTGAGAACAAGTCAAACCAAATAAAATGTCAACGCTCGCTTCATACTCACTCAGTTTGCATCAGATTGCATATTCTCTCTCCGATCTCTTACACACACACATACACACACACACACACACACACACACACACACACACACACACACACACACACACACACACACACAGTTTCTTCAGCTTTCATGCATGCATTCACTCATTCTATCTCTCTCCATTTTCTAACCCACACTCACTTCAGGTTTTATACATCTCTCCGATCTCTCACAAACTTTTGCTTCTGCTTTCATACATGCATTCACTCACTCTTTCTCTCTCCGATCTCTTACACACACTCTTCAGCTTTTATACATCTCTCCAATCTCTCACACACAGTTGCTTCTGCTTTCATACATGCATTCACTCTCTCTCTATTCAATTAATTCAGTTCCAGTCCACTCAGCGTGCCACTGAGAACCATTCCGCTTACCATGCTTTTTAGCAGAAATATAAGTTTAAAATATCAGTATTACAACCAAGCTTTTAATTACTGTATTTCAATATTAAAATCAAATCAAACCAGTGTATATGGTATGGTACAGTAAAGTGTAGAGTATTTGTCAGATCTATTTTTAATAGTAAATCTCAAACAACCAGAAACTACACTTATCCGGCATCCACCAATCCCCAAGGGTGCCAGTTAACTGAGAGTTTACTCTGTGTGTGTGTGTGTGTGTGTGTGTGTGTGTGTGTGTGTGTGTGTGTGTGTGTGTGTGTGTATATATATATATATATATATATATATATATATATATATATATATATTGGATAATATTATCATGTATAAAATCAATTTTATATATATATATATATATATATATATATTTTTTTTTAATTTTTTTTTTTACTGGGATAATGTTATCATGCATAAAATCAAGCTAAAGCATTTTACAAAGTCTAGTATATTCTACTGCTGTTTCATATAAAATTGTGACTTAACAGAACTACATGCAACCATCATGCCAAATAACCAAAAAATGTCTACCTGTATCAATGCACACACATAGAAACCAGCTGGCATAATGGTTAGCGTCTTTGCTCCAATACACAAGGTACAAGGTTGAAGCCTGCTTTCAGGCCAATGTTCTTCCTCTGTCTCTGTAAAGTTCCTCCCACCATCAAAAAACATACTGAGGGCTTCGAACTAAGACTTACCCAAGAAGGGAGTTGTGGGCAGCAGCATAGACTATAGATGGTGCCCCCTATAATGGGAAGAGCTGTATATACCAACCACTTTCGGCATCAGCTGTGATGCACAGTACCCTCTAGACAAGACAGCATTGATTACTGACTGCATGCCATGTCATGGCTAGCCACTCTGTATAACAACTGGCGAATCTAGGTTATTCGGTCATGTTGACTAATCTTGCTAAAAATATGCATGGCTATTTGCCGGTAATAAGTGGGTTGAGGACCTGGCTTACTCTGACCTATGCCAGGCACCATGCTAAGAGCAGGAGGAGTGTATGTTCCCTTATTGGCCAGTGTGTGCCCAATAACCCTGAGTCAATAAACTACTGGCCTGCCAGTATTCAGCTCCCCAGCTTGGGTTAACTGGAATAACTCCTTTGAGCAAAAGCTGGATGTAAAACCAATTAACTTGCCAAACATGAGTTAAGGATTGCTACATTCAGTGTAGATTCACTTACAGGATAGAACTTGGAAGTGGATGATATGATAATAAGAAGGAGCCTGGACATGCTCTGTATCTAGGAGACAAGATGGAAGGCCTGTGACCCACAGTCTACTAAGCAGGAGGACAGACTAGAAATAGTGTGGGAATTGTGGTGAGGGAGAGGCTTCAGAAGGCAGTGAGGTATGTCATCAGAATTAGTGACAAATTCATGGCAATCACACTCCAGAGTAAGGATAGTTGATATCCCAGGGACACAATCCTGTGTGTGGAAATCAAAAAAGACTTTTGAATGTTCTCTTGGAATCCCAGCTTGTGCAAGAGATCTCTCTCCCAAGAGAGAGTCCTGACATTTTGAAAAAGTCTTTGCAAAGATAAGCAAGTCATCTAAATACGGAAAAATGTGGCTACCCTGTAGTCTGCAGACAGGTATAACTGGAAAAAGACGCTTTGTGAACAAGTCCAGTGTAGTGGATAGTCCAAAGGGTAAGGTATAGAACTGATAATGTGATCCAGACACACAAAACCTTAAGAAACATCTGAACTCTAGATGAATAGGAATGTGATGATTAGCATTTTTTAAGTCAAGTGTTACGAGGAAAGTTGAAAGAGGAAGAGGTGGGAACTGCTTGTAAAGTGACATCATTTTGAATTTAGGCACTATTGCAAACAGGTTTAGGAATGAAAGATCCAGAACTGACCTCAAGCATTTTCTTTCTTTCTTTCTTTGAGACTAGCAACATCCTTGAATAATTCCCCTTCACTATCTAGGAAGGAGGAACTGGTTATATCTCTCACTGAGACAGCATGTGATGAAAAACAGGAGGAAACAAAACAGTCTGATCTGCAGAATGAGAAACGACACCCCCCACCTCCTGGAAAGGAGAAATTTCCTCCAACTGCATTTGTAACCCTGATAAAAGATTTTCAGAAACCATTTACCTGAATAAATCTGCACCCAAAGAAAAAAAAAATGGAGATTCAGATTTTTCTGGACTGAAAGAGTCGGGGTGACAGGGGCTCACAAGGTTTCTTGAATAGTCATTCAGACTTTCTGGAGTGTCCTAGGTTTTGAGATGTTTGAGGCTTCTTTTTGGCACCTCTTTGCCACTTCTTCTTAAATGTCTATTTGTCTGAATTCTGTTTTTTGCCAAAATTGGATGAGGAGAAAGAAAATCCCTTGGACAATTTGGAAAATTTAAAAATCTTAGAGATTCCCTGGATCAACTTGCTCCTTTCATCACATTTTTTATAAACTCTGCAGCACAGGGGCCAGAAACTATGTCTCTATCCAAGTGATTTTTTACATCATCTGGGAGGTTCTGAGAATGCAGCCAAGCAAACATCTTTAAAACGGTATTAGTGGCCATAGCCCTAGAGGAACTATCAAAACAGTCATACACATACTGCAAATAATGAGTAATGACCTATGCAACAGAAGAAACCAAATTATTTAAAGCAGATTTTTCTTCACAAGAAGAAACTGTAAATAAAACATTCCTCATACTATCACAGTATGTCAGAATACACTTTTAACATATGAACTTGCCAATTTAAAATTCTGAAATTTAAAGTTGCAGAAGTATACACCTTTTCCCCATACCTATCAATAATTTTCCCATTGGAATTAATTTAGTGCTTGGCAGCATAGGTGTCAACTAAGGCTATAGCTGCTGGGGCATGTTCTGGAATATTGTATACAAAATGTAAAAGACTGAGGAACTTTATACATCCTACGTGCATTTTTAGGGGCAGCTGGCTGACTATCAGGCAAATTGCAGGCAGCAAGACACATACACATCTTCTAAAGCAGACAGGACAGGAGGATTACTTGTAGGTACTGAAAAATCCTTCTGTAAGAACTCCTAGTATTTTCTGAGGTACAGAAAAAACATCAGTGTTTTCCCACTGAAAACACTGAGGCATTCTAGCAATGGTCTCAGAGAAAGAGAAACCCCCCACTGGAAGAATCAGAAAGTAAGCTGTCCTCCAGGTCTGAATCAGAAATATGAGGATAAAACCCTTAATCCATCCCTGCATCTTCCTGTTCAGACTCTGGAGTCTCTTCTAGAAAGGAGGCATCCCTCTTTCTTTTACTGGAAACTACTCTACAAGAAGGATCAATAGCCTGAATCAAATCATGACATAGTACTGATAAACAGCTCCAATCCAAAGAAATTTGAGGAGGTGTAGATTCGTGCTTGTTTTTCTGTTTCGTTTTGGCAGGTAAAATAGGGCTGACCATGTTACTAATGGCAGCTGTTGCTTCCCCAGGAATGGGCACAGCATTCTGACACAACAGGAAAACCTTCTTTGTTCCAGCTCCCAGGCCATCAAGAGTGGTTCTCCCTTGCCCACTGAGGGAGACCCCAACAGTAGCAGAGGACATGGCTAACCCCTGGGTCCCAGGCTATTAGATCAGTTCAAGATAACTGGAACAGAAAACCTTCTGGAAACCACAATTTTGTTTTCTTTAGCATATGCCGTAATGCATACCTATTCTGAAATGAACTATGGAACAATGTGCTAACTGATACAGGGGCATCTGTTTTGGTTACAAATAAATCTCTACCAGAGGACCCGTGTACAGTTATGATTCTGTCAGGATTTGAAGGTTTAAAGGTGGCTGCATTGAGCAGCAAGTCTTTGGAAATAAGATTTTTGAATAAAGCTAATCAGCCTGAAAAAAATGTAACAGTAAAATTCTTGCTACATCTCTGGTGAGACAGTACCACTCTAGGCATGGATGTTCTGTCAGGATTAGGTGTTGTTTTGGACATTAATAATGAAATGTTGTGGAGAAATAAAGATGCTGTGATATGCACAATGGTACAGACATCAGACATTTCTAAAAAGCTGTGTGCAGTAGATTGTGCAGATGAGACCCATGATTTAAAACATCGATTAACACAAGAGTATCCAGAGTTGTGGGCTAGAGCTAAGATTGAATCTGGTTTAGTAGCCACCTCCAAAATAAGGGCAGAAGATCCTGCAGAGAGGCTACCATAATATCAGAAACAGCACTCCATTACCTGAGAAGATGTGGAAGACATCCATAGATGCCTTATGGATTGGGAAGAAAATGACATTATAATTAAAGGGTCAAGTCCATCAAATTTGCCCAAGTGACAAGTAAAGAAGAAAGATGGCAGTTACAGATTAGTATTAAATTTAACTCATTCACTCCAGTGGAGCTCAGGAAGTTTGCATTGCAACTTCCAATGGTCGGAGCCTAAGCCTTTTGACAATCAAATTATGTCCTCACATTTCAAACAAATGTTCATATTTCTGGAACCATAGGGGTTATGAAAGAAGTATAAATGGCAAACTCTTCAGCACAAACTATACGTATAGTGGTAGTATTCTTTAAGTTCTAGGTCTTAAATCAAATTTTGTAAGTCACATTAAACACATTAAAGACAGCAACTATTACATTTGTAATATTTTGTAAACAACTTACAATATCTCAGCAACCACTCAGGTTTCACACATACTGTCATCAAAATTTTATTCATCTTGCCGAGAGCTTTCATATGAGGCTAAGAAGTAATGTCTGTGTTACTTGGTTGTTGAAATATTTAGAAAATATGAACAATTTTATATATATATATATATATATATATATATATATATATATATATATATATATAAATTAATATCATAAAACAACAGTTAATATTTATTTACCTGTACTAGACAGAGGTCAAATATTACTGTAGTTAAGTTTGCCACTGTGTAAGCTTTAAGATGAAATATTTTATAACCTTGTACATACCATGGTTTTGGAATTATTGATGCAAATATGAACAAGCAATATCTGATGCCTAGAGGCATCAGTAGAAGATGCACCTGGAGGCATCACTCGCATGTAATGAGTTATGACTAGTGAATAGGTACACCCATAGCTTTCAACCTCTTAGCACAAGAATTCTGGACAAAGCCAAATGAATGGGGGGACAGAAGCCCAAAAATGGGGACAGATTTTAAATATTAATCTTATAAACTTAGAAAGTTGTTAGAATAAAAGGTTTCGTGTGAGCATGTATTTTCTGAATGATATGAAGTCTGAAATTCAAATGTCTGGCATTATTTGGTGGCATCAATCATCACATATTTTGCTAGAAAACCACAGAAGTTATGAGGAACAGATCAAAAATATGAATCAAAATCTGGATATTCAGTGAAAACCTGGACAGTTGAGAGGTATGGATATACCACCCTAGCAGTACATGTGGTGCCTGGTACACCTAAGATGGCAGTCAAACTAGATCCACATAGTATATAGCTTACAATTATTGGTTTAGCAAATAGATTTTTTGCTATACCATTAGCTGAGTCTTCAGAGAAACATTTTGCTTTCACCGTCAAGGATATACACTACTTAATGAAAAGTTTTCCAATGGGTTTTCTAAATTCTACAGTATTGTTTCATCAGACATTGGCATGGGTACTAAAACTATTAAACTACGGTGATAAAGTGCAACAAAATGTAGATGATGTCCTGATACAGACAGAGACAGAAAAATAGCACTTGCAGATTCAGCATGATGTTTAACAGCTAGTAAAATGCTGTTAAAATCACAGGCAGTCAAATGTCTGGAGAGGACTGTATAACCCAAGGTTTGAAACCTATGCAGGGGAAAGAGTGCAGTCTATTTTAAACTTTCCATTACCTACCACAATTCATAGGTTCATAGGTTGGTACTAGGCTATCAGCCCTAGGGCCTATACAAGCCTAGCCATAACAATTTCCTGGCTATTTCTTCCCACACTATTTACTTCCCTGGACCCCTGTCTAGCAGGGCGACTGACGTGATCCCCGGGATGAATTTCCTTTCTCCCATCCAATCGTCAAGGTTCCTTTTGAAGAGGAACAAAGAGGCACTCTGCTTGACATGTATGGGCAATCTATTCCAGAGTCTGGGGAGTCTCTGGGTCAGGAACCTATCCCTCCATCATGTTTTGTTTATTGTGATTTACAAAAGTTTTTAGGGATTATGAATTACAACAGGGAATTTATAAAAGACTATGCAGTTTTGGCAGACCTGTATAAGATGATTGATACAAAGTTACCCAGCACTACAACTGTAGTGTAGACAGAAAAAGAGAAGAAGGCAGCGGAGACCCTGAAGCAGCAACTTGCAATAGTTACTGAATTGATTACGCCATCAGTAGAACATCCGTTTTATTTGCAAGCAACAGCTGGAGATGACAGCATCTCTGTTGTCCTGCTCCATAAACACCCACATACCTTACAGCAAAGCATTCAGACTAAGTTAACAGCTATTAGATTTTTCAGCAGAACATTAGCATCAGTGGAGAGGAATTATCACCCTTGTGCAAAAACTTTGTCAGCTATACATTGAGGAATTTGGCAGTCAGAATTCATTACACAGTTCTCTCCAATAACAGTACAGGTACCACTCACATAAAGACCCTACTGTGTATTCAGACAGACACATAACTTTGAATCAGGCTACACTGTCTAAATTGATTATAGCTTTAGAACAAAAAAAAAATACTTCAGTAGAAGTTGGAGAAAAATATTATTTGTCTGAACAGTTGTTATATGAGGGTATCCCACATATTTGTGCATCACAGATGGACAGAATTACAAATGTGTATGTAAGATGGTTCGAGATTTTATGAATATGATACATATTGCACAGGATTTGCAGTTTACAGAAACATAACAAAACCAGAGACCCATATGACCAAGCTGCCCAGGCACGTCAGCCCAACAAACTGAATTAGAGTCTGCCTTACATGCTATAAAACAGTGTGGAGACAGTAAGTTGAACATTATTACTAACAGTTCTTATGTAGTAACACAAGTATAGCCTTCACTATATATTTAGAAATTTGGGCCAGAAGGGGATATGTACAGAGTAAAGGTAAACCTTTACAGCATGCAGAGCTCCTGAAAGAATTAAATGATTTAGGATGATAAAACAGAAATAAATGGAGTGTTTGCAAGGAAATGGCACATCAGGCAAAATTATTTATTTATTTATCTATTTGACATTTGTTTACTGGGAAAGTCTGACTGGTCCAGAAAGTGCCCATTTTCAGCAAAGGCCCAGGAAGAAAATCTCCACAATCGCAACCTTTCAAAAATCAGTTACATATGTTTGAAATTACAAAGTATCATATTACACCACAAAACATGAGTGAAAAAATGTTGCAATGAGAAAAACAGAAAAAGAAGTTATGTACTCACCATAATGTTCCATCTGTATTGTCGATTTTACATCTCTCCTCACATATGGGTGCGGATCCAATCCATCGGATCCAACTTGGCCATTACTAAGCTCGTGGCAAGCAAAAAAGCTCTTGGATACCTCCTGTTACCCACAATGCATCTCTCCCTGTCACCTCAGATCTTGTTTGCTAGAATTATCCCCATAAAAACAAAGGTATTTGAACTTAAGTCTGAAAATTTTAAAAGAGACCATTTCTGGAGTATTACAGATAATAAAAATGTCCTGAAATTTTGCTTCCCGTTCAACAAGAAAAAACAAAGGCAGAAAGGCAGGGGGCTGGAAGGAGGGGATGTGAGGAGAGATGAAAAATCAGCAATAAAGATGGAACATTATGGTGAGTACATAACGTCTTTATCTGATATTGTCAATTTTTCATCTCATCCTCACATATGGGACTGAGTCTCCAGCTTCCTTTATCCCGGGCAGACTCATGGGAGGATGTTTCTCAGAACTACTGAATCAAAGGAGGCTCTTCCTCTGGAGACCAAACCAACTTGTAATACGTAATAAAGGTATGATGATTGACCCATGTGGTCACAGCACAAATCTCATCCATAGAGGCATTGGTCTGAAAGACTGCAGATGTGGCCATGGCCCTGGTTGAGTGAGCTTGAAAAGGTTTGGAAGGATTTATACCTTTCATGGTGTAAATAAAAGAAATGCAATCAGAGAGACATTTTAATAAGGTTACTTTGGATACTAGTAGGCCTTTCCTAGGGCCTGCAAAGGCAGTAAACAATTGACTTGCTTTCTGAAACTCTTTAGTCCTATGCAAATAGAAATGTAATTTTCTATGGACATCCAACAAATGTAGAACTTATTCACCTTTGTTGCTGAAGTTAGGAGATAAAACAGGCAGATGTATGGCCTGATTAATATTTGTTTGTGAATCAACTTTGGGCAGAAAGGAGGGGTTGGTACATAGAGAGACACTTTCTTTAAGAAAAATCAGATGTGGGCTGGGAAGATAGTGTCTGGATTTCTGATATTAATCTTGCAGATGTAATAGCCACTACAAAGATAGTTTTCCAAGATAGAAATGTAATATCACAAGTCACTGCAGGTTCAAATGGGGGCTAAACAATTAGATGTAGTACCAAATTAAGGTCCCATGGGGGAGAAGGATCCTTATGAGGAGGCCTTAATAGTAGGGCCCCTTTTAAGAAGGCTTTGCAAAGTTTGTGGGAAATGAGAGATAAGTTATCCTTCCAATATGAAAATCTGAAATGGCTGATAATTGTACTTTAACTTTAGAGGCAGCTACTCCACTGTTAAAAAGGCGGGCTAAGAATTCTAGAACAGAGTGAATGGGTGCTGTGAGGGATCTACATTATGCTGTTGAGCCCAAATTACAGGCCTCTTCCATTTACTCCCATAAAGTTTTTGAGTGGATGACTTATGAGAGGACACCAAAATATGAAGGACAGGTGAGGAGAGCATGGGTTGTCTAGCAATCAATAGAATTGGAGGAACCAAGCCATCAGCTTGAGGTTGTGAAGGTTGGGATGAATCGGTCCAGTTGGGTGTGACAGAAGGTCTGGAAAGGGTTTCAGGATCCAGGGTTCCTTCTGTAGACAAGCCCAGAGGAAGGGAAACCAGATTTGTCAAGGCCAATATGGGGCAACGAGGATTACTATTCTCTCCAACCTGTTCACTTTCTGAAGAAATTTGTGAATCAAGGGAATTGGGGGAAAGATGTACAATAGACCAGGAGGTCAATCATGTATGACAGCATCCCTTAGGGGACTCCCCCAGTAGGGGGATTAGGACAAAGTAGCTGCTGCTGCATTTGTTGTTTAGGGGAGATGCAAAGAGGTTGCTACAAGGCTGGCCCCATCTTCAGAAAATGTCCTCCACTACTGCCTGGTTGATTGACCCCTCATGCTGGACTTTCCCGGAATGTGGGTTGCTATAAGAAAGTGGTTGGGTGACATCATCCATTGCCACACTCTGAGTGCTTCTCGCCACAGAGGGTATGATCTGGTTCCTCTTTGATTATGTACCAGACCACCGACATGTTGTCTGACTGAATCGTCACTTTTCTAAGAGGAAGAGCAGTTTGAAATTCCTGAACGCTAGAAGCACTGCCCTCAACTCCAGGATGTTTAAGTGCAGACTGACCTCATTTTCAGATCAGGTTCCTTTGAACTGTCTTCCCCAGATAATGCCCCCCCCACCTTATCTGGGAAGCATCCATAGTCACCATAGCCTGTGGTTGAGGGGGAAACAAAGGCTCAACCTTGCGTCAGCTGTTCTGACTGAATCCACCATGAGAGGGTCCTTTTGCATGTGTCTGTTACGAGAATTTGGTCAGACATCAGTTCGTGGATAATTGACCATTTGGCAGCTAGAAGCCATTGAAGTATCCACATGTGAAATCTGTCTAACGGAACTAACACTATTGCTGCTACAATTGATCCTAAAGTCTGTAGGACATGATGAGCAGCTATGTTCTTATTTTGGATTAATTTGTGTGTTTGTTGCCTGATTGTTAACACTCTGGAGGGGGAAAGTTTCACAATTATAGTAGTAGTGTCCAGTAATGCTCCTATGAACTCTAGTGTTTGAGAAGGGTCTAGGTGTGACTTTTGGTAATTTATTGTTATGTCTAGTTCTGTACAGATCTGAAGAACAGATTATTTTGCGTGGAAAAATAGATGCCTGATCGGGGTAGATATGAGCCAGTCGTCTAAATAAGGGCACATCCAGAATCCTTGTTGTCTTATGTGAGCCACAACCACTGCCATGCATTTGGTGAACACTCTGGGGGCGGTAGTGAGACCAAAGGGCAGAGCTCTGAACTGGTAATGACTGTCTCCCAACCGAAAGCACATGTATCTTCTGGAGCATCTGTCCATTTTTACATGGTAGTATGCACCCTGAAGATCTATACAGCACATTCAATCATCCTGTTCCAGGAAAGGAAGTATGGACTGCACCGTAACCATTCAGAACTTGGTTGTTGGGAGAAGGGAATTTGGTAACCACTGGATATTATCCTCTGCACCCACAAAAAAGAAGTTATGTTTTGCCAGGCTCTCTAGTGCAGGGATAGTCGACCCCAAATTGCCTCCAGAGGCAGACAATTGGGTCTCCTTTCAAGAGGACTGAAAGGCTTTCCCAAAGAAAGACCCTCAGGATCCTTGGTTCTGCAGACCTCCTCTGCCATGATGGTGGCATCTTCCATTATTGCCCCCTCCCCGCCTCTGGGGAAAAAAATCTCCATGTGTGTGTCCTGATCTCCACCACCTCACTGACCTTTAGTGTAGGGTCTCTGAGGACAAGAAAAACATATGTTCATTGCAGAAAGGGTCTTACCTTCTTTCTCACACCTAGATAGCTTATTTTTGACCTTGGGACCAAAATGTTATGTGCCGTCAAATGGGGCATTGAAAAACGAAGACTTAGCAGGCTCCACAAAACTGCATAGGCACATCCAGGCATGCCTCCTCAAAGATATTCCAAAACTCCACTGCTCTACTCGTTCCTTCAGCTGAATGCATGATGATCCCCATGGAAGAGTTAGCTACAGACTGTAGGGTGGATAACTGGGAAGCTACCTTTTCTCATTCTCCCTCAACTACTGCTCCTTCATGGGTATCTGATAGTTCCTTGATCAGATCCCTTTGCAACCTGATGAAATGGGATAGGTAGTTTAGATATCGCAAGGCAAAGGTACTGAAGAGAAAATTAGATTCCTGCATCTATCCATCACCCTGGAATCCTTATTAGGAGGATGAATAGTGGAACTCTCTTATTAAAGTTATTTCTTGGTTGCCTCCACCATGACCATGGCATCTACTGCAACCCCTTTCATCCAGAAGGCCTTGTCAGATAGGGAAGTAATTATTTTTTTCCGTCTCCCGGGAATAGGTCTGATGGAATCCAGGGTCTCCCACTCCTGCCGAGAGATCAAACCTATGAGCTCATCAGTGGGCAAAGTCAGGTAGATGGTTGGGAAACAAAGGCCACCAGGTACAACGGCTCCTCAGGCAAAGGATTACTAGACTGACAGCCACCTTTCTGTTTCAGGATCTTCATTATCTCCCCAAAGGAAACATCCTCAGCAGGTGACCATGAGGATCCTTGTCCTTCATCGAGGCTCGTGTGTTCTATGGTTGACTCCTCTATGGAGTCCAAATGCTTCATCTTGTAAAGTCTCTTCCAAAGGACCTCCTCAGAGAGGTACTCTGGGGATGTATCAGAAGAGGCAGGGGTACCCAGATGGGTATCCTGGTGCCTGAGGTCCCACTGTGCCTGTGGAACATCCTGGTCAGAAGAAGAATGCAGGGTACCTTGATGGGATTGAGGCTTGAGGGGGCAGCTGACCTTTCAGATGCAGTGGCATCTATAGCCCTCTCCAGAGCACCAAAGACTCCAGCTCTGACAAGCCACGCTTTTGGGACAGGGTCCATTCCAGTCCAGAAGACAGCTAGCCTAGGATGGAAGCCAGAGCCAAGCTCACCTGTGCAGAATCCTCAAGGGACATCAGCTGCTCTGAAGGCCTGGGAGTCAAGTGCACTTGTGGTTCTCTAGGTTCACTGTGGCTCCAGCAGCTCTCCTGCTCCAAAAAGGCAGAAGAGCACCAAGCAAAGGTCTGATCCAAGTAAAGAGACATCTTTGGATCAGAGCTGAAAGGCACTGGGTGTATCTGATCCAATGACTCTGAACCTTGCCCTCAAGTTAGAGGAGGAGGAAGTGGGACAGTAGATGGCTTGGCTAGACCTATACCCACATGGATCAAGGCCAAAGGGGACTTAGTGATGCCCTGCACCCACAAGATCTTCTGTGCCATCCATTCCATGTCTTCTTCAGTAAGGTTCTTGGTCTACTTAAGAACGGAGATGGTACGCTTGAAGGAACAGGATCGAAGGTCGGGGAGTACCAAGTCCTGGAAATTGCCATAATTGGCTTAAATGGGCTTGTTGTCAGATCTGACATTAATGGATCTAATCTATCCTTGCTCAATAGACTCGGAGCCAAAGAAGCCAGATCCAACATAGGACGGCTCCATGATGAAGGCTCTGATCGAGTCACAGATTCCACAGACTTGGGAGATTTTGAAGTCTTAGTTTTCAGCTCCAAATGATCTGTTGGAGCCAAGGAAGGCCTCTCCTTTCCTCTGTCACCAGTTATGGAGGAAAGGAAAGAAGAAGGGCTTGAATGATCCAACTTAGATTTGGAAGCGGTCACACATTTAGACTGACTACCAGAAATGACCTCTTCAAAAGCAGATGGAAGCATGCCCCTCAAAACGAGCGTACTCTTCCTCTCAACCAAAGCCCCTGGTTGAAGGAATGAAAGATAGTGCAATCTTCTTGTAGATGGAGGAGCTCCAGACAATAAACACACAGAGAGTGCGAATCACTAAAGGGGATTTTGTGATCGCACTTTGTGCATTTTTTAAAGCCTGCTGGCTTGTCTTGCATCTCCGCCATGAGAATATAGAGAACAGAGAAAACACTCTCTCTCTCACACACACACTCACACACACACGCACTTACACACAGTAAGAAATACACACCGAAAAAAGATAAAAGGAAAGCCTTTTTTCACACACACACACACACACACACACACACACACACACACACACACACACACACACACACACACACACACACACACACACACACACACACACACACACACACACACACACACACACGCAGAGAGAGAGAGAGAAAATAAAACTACTAATGACAGTAGTTAAGAATACAAGCCCATTTAAGCCAATTATGACAATTTCCAGGACTCGGTACTCCCCGACCTTCGATCCTGTTCCTTCAAGCGTACCATCTCCGTTCTTAAGTAGACCAAGAACTTTACTGAAGAAGACATGGAATGGATGGCACAGAAGATGCAAGACAAGCCAGCAGGCTTTAAAAAATGCACAAAGTGTGATCACAAAATCCCCATTAGTGATTCGCACTCCCTGTGTGTTTATTGTCTAGAGCTCCTCCACACACACACACACACAGACACACACACACACACACACACACACACACACACACACACACACACACACACACACACACACACACACACACACACACACACAGAAAATGAAACTACTAATGACAGTAGTTAAGAATACCTATAGAGGAATATGGGAAAGGGGGGGTAACCTACTAAAAAATGGTTACTAGCAGAAAAAGGGAAATAGAAGAAGAGAGAGTGAAAGTAACCTAATAAAACAGCGGTCACTGTTGAAAAGGGTATCAGAGACCAAGGGGATATAGAAAAAGGCTAAACACTCAAAAATGAAAGGAAATATGAAGATATAGAAAAACTGTTATCACAATAAAACCTGGCAATCCAAGAGCTTGATGTTCAAATCAAGTCTTTGCGAAGCAGCAAACAGGATCTGAGGTGACAGGGAGAGATGCACTGTGGGTAAGGTGAGGTATCCAAGAGCTGTTTTGATTACCACAAGCTTAGTAATAGCAGAGTCAGATCCGATGGATCAGATCTGGACCCATATATGAGGACAAGATGAAAAATTTACAATATCAGATCATATGTTTCATAGTAGAGTGCCATAAAAACAATAACATGAGTTGGAGAAAGTATGTGAAGAAAAACTCATTAGTCATATTATTTGTTTCATAAATTAGTATGTGATAAATGACACCTGAGACAATTCTAATAAGATATTTAAAACAGTTATTAGAGAATATATGATTAGAGACAGTGAGGGGAAATTGCGTGATGGCTTAGTATGATAGATGGTATTCATATTATGGTTATAAAAGGGTGGAGAGAAAAGGAGATTAAATGAAGAGTGCAAGATAGGGTGTCTTCAGTTAGCTTAGGTGAGTAGGGAGGAAAGAGCAAGAGGAAAGGTCTGCAGAGATGAAGTGAATGAGGTAAGAGAGTGTGAAAACAAAAGAAAGGAGTGGATGACAAAGTTGGAGAGGGTTGTGAGGTGTGACATAGGTTGAAGGGAGGGAGTGAAGTATGGTGACTAAATTCATCCAGGATTGGCACATGAGCAGGTCTACGACTTTGGAAAGCATTGTTTTAGGGTGCATTTAAAGATGGGTAGGTTAGAAATAGTTCTGGTGGTTAGAAGTAAGGAGTTCCATTTTTTTGCTACTGGGTATGAGTATAGGCTTTGTGCAGGGGATTTACTTCTTTTATTTATGGTGAGAAGTTGTTTGTTTTCCGATCTGAGAGTTCTTTTAGGGAAATATAAATACTGATTGAAGGGGTAAAAGATGAGTGGTAAAATGGTCTGTGTATGATTTTATGTATTGTTATAAGTTGGATGTATGAGAGGTGGAGAGGGAAATTCCACAGCTGATGTGGAAGCAAAAAAAAAGTTGCCAAAGAGGGAATTCCATTATATCTAGAGCAGTGTGAAGAAAACAAGGTAGAAGGTATCACAGATGGAAGTCAAGAGAGTTCATCAGCTGAAGTACATTTAATGAAGATTCAGAGGATGCAGGGAGATGCTGATGATCTAACACAATGCAAGGTTTCTACTCCAGTTCACAGAATAAATTAATTACATACAAAACAGAGTAAGGGGCACTTTTGCCTTACATACCAAAATCTTTGGATAAACAGTTAATTAACTACAACCATCAGTTGCCGGCCCATTTAGTCTGTCATAAAATACAAGTTTTGAAATCTTCAGCTAAAAAGGATGTGTAAGGAAAAACAAGAGGAATGTATAATGTGTTTGCCGACAAACTCTATATTAAAGAAACCTCAGTTACAAAAATTACCAGTTTCAGAGGGAACACAGTACAATATACAGATAGACTTTGCAGGTCCCCTGCTCCTAGCAAAAAGGGGGATACCACTACATGTTGGTAGTTGTAGACACATTCACTACATTGGGAGGAGGCTATTCCCACCAAGGATATGACAGCAAAAACTCCAGCATTTTCACAGTGGAATAATATTTTTCACATTGGGGTGGTCACAGATCACTGAGTCTGATAATGGTACTCAATTCACAAGTCAGGTCATGAAGGAAGTGTGCAATCTGTAAGGAATACACCAGAAATTTCATGTTCTATATCACCCATAGTCTAACACAATAGTAGAAAGAATGAATAATACCATTAACAAAAGACTTACTAAAGCCTGTACAGAGAAGGAACCTAACCGGGTCATTCATTTGCAGCTATTCTGCTGTGAATAAGGGCATAACCCAATGTTAAGTCAGGAATTTCACCTTTTGAGTTAACGACAGGAAGAAAAATGCCATTGAATTTTCCCTTTAACCACATCACTGGGGACGCAGCCTTCTTACTTCACTAAAGCACATCATGTTTGGTAACATACTTTGCAGGAATCCATCAACAACATAAGTTTACTCCATGCAGGTAGAATGTACAAGATGTTAGAGGATCTACTGATTATGTACAGCTAAAGAGGGTCAACATGTTATGCTGAAAAGACTTGTATCTGGAGGTTGTTTTGCTTCAAACTGGGAAGGACCATATACTATTATCAAGCAGGTAGGACCTCTGGTGTATCTAATCAAGATAAGTGACAAGAATCATAGGGACAGGAAATATAAAATTGCGTTTGTTGTTCAACTAAAGCTTATTAAAATGTAGACGTAATCCAAAGAAATTGATACTGCTTTTTGTGCTTTACAGATACTATTATACTGAGGCACATTGTTACTTGTGGATTTGACCAATTATTTCAGAATGTATATTTTATTTTACTACAGTTAGGGATAACCGTTAAACCAGCCACCCAGCCTTGCAAAGGAGATGGATGGGGTGGGGGAATTGGAGAGCCTAACTGTATGATAGACAGATCAAGGGACCCTTGGACATTAAGGCGGCTCTTCTAATACCCTAACAGTGACTTGGGAAGATAGACTAAGGCTTGTCTATTTTGCATAGGTTCATAGGTTCATAGGTAGGTACTAGGCTATCGGCCCAAAGGCCTACATAAGCCTAGCCAACAAGGTTCCCTGGCTTACGCTACCCAAGAAAGTTATTTTCCTGTGGCACTGTCGAGCAGAGACACAGAAGTGATCCCCAGGGTGTATTTCCTATTTCCCATCCACTCATCAAGATTTTTCTTGAAGAGTGCTAATGAAGAACTTTGCTTGACATAGATGGGTAGCCTGTTCCAGAGTATGGGAAGTCTCTGGGACAGGAATCTATCCCTTCAGCATGCCCTGTTTATTGTGCTGACAAGGTTTAGGTCTCTAGAGCATGTAGCTTGGAGGGATTGGGATTTCTTAAGGTGTAGCATGTCCAACAGCTCTAGGTTTGACATAGCTTTATATGTTAGGCAGAGATCACCTCGAAGTAGGCGATATGCTACGGAGTAAAGCTGGAGATTTTTGAGGCGGTTAGTGTAGGGCATTTGTTTGAGGCCAGTAATCCTCTTTGTGAAGTACTTCTGTGGCCTTTCCAGCTGCTGCAGATGTCTTGTGAGGTACATTCCAAAAGGGGCATTGTACTCTATAATGGATCTAATGAGTGTCGAGTAGGGGGGAACAATGACCTCTTTTTTCCTGGATAAGAACCCTTTTATGATGAGGTGTGCCACATAGAAGGACTTCCTGACTACTGTGGTGATGTGACTATCAAAGGAGAGACTACTGTCCACCTGGATCCCAAGGTCTCTTATCACACATTCGGTGTTAAGTAGATTGCTGCCTATGTGGTAGTTCATGGGTACAGAGTTTTTACCAAAGGGGATGACACTGCACTTTTTGGCATTGAGCTTGAGGCCATGGCTCTGACACCAGGGATCTGTCTCAGCGAGGCCCTTCTCATTTGGGGACTTGACTATGACTGCTAGTTTGCAGTCATCTGCAAACTTCATTAGCCAGAGGCCTTCTGTGTTAGCCTGTACTTCAGAGATGTAGATACCAAACAGGAGAGGTCCCAGGACGGAACCCTGTGGTACTCCACTTGTCACTGCTTTGAGGTCAGATTTGGAGTCTGCAACTTTTACAGTGTGGGTTCTGTCAGTGAGCCAGTTGGCAACCCATCTTGTGACGTAGGGATTTATACCTAGTTTATTGACTTTAGACATAATTCCAGAATGGGGGATGGTGTCGAAAGCCTTGGCGAGGTCAAGATAGGCTGTGTGAACCACCTTACCCTCATCTACGGCTTTGGTGACTACCTCAAAAAAGTCGATCAGGTTCAGGAGGCATGATATACCTTTCACAAACCCGAACTGGGTGGGATCCATAGTATGGAGGTTACCAATGTCTTTGTTTATGAGTTCCATGATGATACGTTTTATGGCCTTGCAGACCAGACTCGTCAGGCTAATAGGTCGATAGTTCCCGGGATCAGTGGTGGCTCCCCCTTTGTGGAGTGGGATAACTGTTGCTGTGCGCCATTCAGTGGGCACAAAGCCTGATGCAAGGCTATTATTGAACATGGTGCTTAAGTGGGGAGCCAGTTCATTCTGAAGTTCGTGTAAAATGCAGCCTGGGATGTTATCCGGTCCCATGGATGCTGTGTTTTTGGCTTTAGAGAGTGCAGCCTTTACCTGCATAGCTGTGATTACAGTGACTCTGCATTCTTCCTGTATAAACATGGGCCCTTTAGGGGGTGTGGGGGGGTAAAGTTAGCACTGAACCTATCTGCCAGGATGTTGGCAATATCAGTCACCCCAGACAAGGAAAATGGACCAACTCCGACAACAGGAACCACAAAATTCTCAATGTACACTGTAACCATTTTTATTGAACGACAAGTTGACCTAAGTTTCATCTCTATGTCACAGACTTCTTCAGAACAAATGCTCCCATGCAGCACACTTCCTTATATACCCACCCACTTCAATTAAAACATTCAATTAAATGATTAAATAATTGGTTAAATAATTGTTAATAATTCAGTTAGATATTTGAATAATCTCTCCATTTGCATAAAAAAATAATAAATTAATACATAAAATATAATAAATAAATAAATGTATACAATTATTTCATACATTTAATACCTATTACATTTAAATTGAAACTAATTAACATAAAAAATGTTGAAAAAAGTATTAAAAAAAGTAAAAAAGTATCACCCAAACATCAAATTCACTTGAAACACCCCAAGGTGTTTGGTTTTAAATCGTGTGAAAGCACCAAGATAAAATTCACCACTAAAATGTATTTCAAAGTGCTGTACCAAAACTTCCATATGACAATTGAATCTAAAAATGTATATTGTATTAAAATGCACTACTTGGCCAGCACTTTAACCTAAAATGTGTTTTAACTTCAAAATGGGAACTATACTTATACTATCGTTAATACCCGGGAAAGTGGTGGCATCCAGCCTTAATTGCCACTTCATTTCACAGATGTCCAAACGCACATCAAGAATGCCCCCTTGGTTATCCTTTCTAATTTGCTGAATTTTATGAATTCCAGAAAGCATTGAGCTAAGGAGTTGGTACATGAGTAGTTTTCCCAGTTAATGGTGGGGTAGTTGAAGTCACCTATTATTAGGGTGTTTGCTTGAACCCTAATATTTTCCAGTACATCAAGAAAAGAGGAGTGGGAATCCTGGGGCATGGTGGGGGATCTGTAGCAAGCTACAATTTGGATTGCAGTTTTGCCCAGAGTTAGTTGCACTTGGATAACCTTGGATGCATTATGCTGAGCAACTATCCTGGAGGTGTGGATATCCTTAATGAATATGGACACACCTCCGCCTTTGGTGTTTCGGTCTAGGTTACATGGCCAAAATGTTTGGTATGAGTTATAGCCTGGTAGTGCAGGGGTGCTCTCTGGAGCCTTGAACCAGGTCTCAGTCACTGCACAGATATTGATGTTCTCCATTTTAAGGAGTGCCTCGAATGAGTGCATTTTGAGATTTAGACTTCTAGCATTGAGTAGCATTACCCTCAGTTTTTGCTTGCCTGTTCCTGTTACAGTGATGAATTTGTTATTTGAACCTTGCCTAAAAAAGGCACTATAGGGGCAGTAAGAGCCTTAGCCAGTATCCAGAATCCCAGGGGCGACAGGTGCAGGCCATCTGTGGCAAAGCATCGTGGTCTGTTGACCATGTCATCCCAAGCAGACAGATACTGGATCCTCTTAGAATGACACCAGAAGCTTAGCCAATTGTTGAAGTCAATAATTTTGTCCTTGTACTGGGGTATCATTCAGGGCGATGGCAGAATGCTACTCAGGTCTAGGGTCATACCTGCCTGGGCTACAAGATCGGAGAGCTCTTCCATGTCTCTTTTCATGTAGTCCAGGGAGGTACGTCTCAGGTCATTCACACCAACATGGACAATGACAGAGTTATATTTGTACTTGTTGTGGAGTGGCCTGAGTGCATGGGTTATGTAGTGGATCCTGGCACCCAACAGGCAGCTGACAGTAGCCTTCTCCTTGTTTAGCCTGGTGAGTGGGACATCAGTGTGCCTGACTATAGAGTCATCTATGACTAATGTGCTGGGTAAGTTGTTTTGCATTATTGGCTGTGGTTGAGTGGCACACTGAGTCTATGGGCTATGTGTCATTTGGGTTGTATTGGGGGATGAAGGTTGCTTGCGTTTCTGCTTTGGAGGTCTCTGTTGCTTAGACAGATTATTAGTGACAGCCTCTGCAAATGTTTTTGTGTTACTATGTGTGGATTTTGGTGGTGTAGATTTAGGGAGACTATGTGATGAGTGTGGTGTGGTGCAAATGTTTACCTTTTCCTCATGACTGTCAAGTTCAGTCTTGGTTGGAGAGAGCCTTACCTCCAGTTTGGCTAGATAAGTGCATCTCTCACATGTTGTAGTGTTGGGTGGTAGGAGGAGAGGGTTGTCTGTGTACATGAGGCAATTTCTACATTGCCTCAAGATGCCCAGATTCTTCAGATAGACAGGAGAGAACACTGGGAGCTGACCCTTGGACATGCCTGAATAAAAAACATTTTCCTCTAGATAAGTAAGGAAAGTGAGTTCAAGAGCTATTTTTCTCTAAGCAAGTAAGAAAAGTAAGTACAAAAACTGTTTTCCTCTAGGTTATGAGGAAGATTGAGTGCCATAGTAATTAGTCGTTTATTTAGTGCTTACAAGTTCTGAATAAGTGTTGAGCATGAATAAGCAAATTTAAGTGCTAAAACTAAGAATCCGTATCTGCACTAGACAAGTTACAGGACAGAAACAAGTGCAAATGCAGGCTTTCAAATCAGAAAGTTGAGAGAGATGGAAGAGATTGCCCAAACGGCCAATAACTACAATTTCTGGGCCAGAACCACTCCTTATGTGATAGACAGGTTACCTAGTGTTTACCACCCCCACTGATAAGCTAGAAGGCTTCCCTCCCACACAGAAAGGCTTCGGGGGCTCAGAAGCTTACATACAGTCCTGGATACAGCAAATATGTATCTGGAACACTAGTTACAGGAAAGTGCAAGGACTGAGATGTTCCATTCACATATTATGACAACTGGATTACAAGCAGAAAGTTCACAGATGAAGACTAAAAGTGACTGTGAAGCAGATTTTGTGGCAGTTAATGAAACACTCATAGCTTACTGATTTTTTAATGCTGCTCTGGATGTATGGTATAGACATAATAACACAGTGATTAGATGGAATGTAGGTAATGTTACAGATTTTTCAGTAGATGAACAGTATGTTCACCGAATTTATGTGGATTTGTCTGAAATACCTGAAAGCATATGTTCCTTAGGACTGACACAAGTACACAAGGCAAATGTAGGTATGTATAAATGTCAAGTTGTGATGTCACAATATGAAGTGTTAACAAGCTGAGCTTCAGATTCAGGTTATACCTACAGACCACCACCTAGCAAAAAAGGAAATGCTGAAATGGGAGGATAGATATCCACCTTACAATACACTCACCAAGCTTGTATTAATGCTGGAACTGTGGCCATGTGCCGGTAGCAGGGAAAGGAATTCCTCTAATATCAGTTTCAGTTAGTCTTCAGGATATAGATGTACTGTTTGACAGGTTATACAATGAGAAAGGAAATGGGCTAAACAGAACAATTTTGAAGAAATCAGTATTAATAATACTGAATATTTAAATCTGTGGACATCAGAAGGTTTCATCTGTTGTAAGACAGAGATATCATGGCATAAAAAGTAACAAGCCTGAAAGGTAAGAAATATAGGCAACAGTCAGTGTAATTTTACTATTACAGCAAACAGAAATCTGGAAGGAAAATACGCAGAATTATCAGTTCATACCCTGATCAATTTGACTGGAGATTCAGAGAAACAAATAAATACAGTCTATGGTATTTTTGTTATGTTAATTCTGGAACAGCAGGGCTGGCATGGCAACTGTGCTTTGAAGCACACATATTATGTGTGTGTGGAATAGAGCTTATAAATGGCGGCCACCAAATTAATATGGCTTGTGTTATATACAGTATGGAATACCAGCCTTAAGACATTTTAAAGAATTGCCTGGTCCAATAAGAATAAGTTTTAGGAATCACAAATTTAAATGGGACTTGAACACTGATTTTCAAAATAAAGTACAGGTTTTAGACACCACAATTTGGACTGAAAAACACTAATGGCCATGTAGCTAGGTAATGGGGTAATTGCTGAAACAGCCATATTTCCTGCATATGGAGCTGCCAAAGCTATTGGGAACTATGTAAATTATCCATTTTGCTGGAGGTATTACCCAATGGTACCTTTGAGTCCATTAAAGACATTACCGTGATACACACATTATTTCTCAACAACAGCATGGCCCTTGATTACCTATTGGCTTCACATCATGGAACTTGTGGGTTGGTCATAACCAAATGTTGTAGTTAAATACCAGGTGAAAGTGAAGCTATCAAGACACTCTTGCAGATTATTAGCGAGGTGGTTACCAAGATGCATGACAGATTCGATTGCAAGCTTATTTACTGGCTGGGGATGCTGCTTTAAAATACTTTCTGGTAGCTACATTAATTTTGGTAGTATTAATCATTATAATATTGCTTTTCAGACTGTGGATTACATAAGCTTTAATGGGAAGTGGCACAAAGAATATATACTCAAACTATGTTGCAGTACTTAGTGATTGCAAGCTTATTTACTGGCTGGGGATGCTGCTTTAAAATACTTTCTGGTAGCTACATTAATTTTGGTAGTATTAATCATTATAATATTGCTTTTTAGACTGTGGATTACATAAGTTTTAACGGGAAGTGGCACAAAGAATATACACTCAAACTATGTTGCAGTACTTAGTGATAAGGGTATTATATTTTTGTCAGGTAGTTAAAAAATAGATCCCTATTAAGGGACCTCAGGTGGAATTGTGAGATTGAGGCTCTTCGCTTAAATGTAGTTGTTAGACGTAAGGTAGAATAGACTTTATAAAAAAATGTAGTAGAATAGACTTTGTGTAGGCTTGAATATGGAAAGTCAGGCCTGTGTCTTCATTTTATGCATAGTTTCAGTAAAAGCAGTTTTCAGTAGAAAGAAAAGTATTAGATAACCTTCAGGCTAAGCATGAGACATGTAGGAATAACAGCTCTCAAGGGAAAACTATGTGCTTTTCTTAAGAGAATATTATGTGCTTTCTCAATGGAATGTGAAGGCTTTGCAGAGATAGAAAACAGACTGCTAGGCACCTGAAATAAAATTTGTTTGTATGGTACAAGGCCTAGAAATCAAGATTGAAGGGGTGGATACAGCTAACAGAGGAAAATTACTGAACAATAAGTAGTATAATATGTACATTTGGGTGTACAGCTCTCACTTAAGTTTCAGTTCAAGACTTGTTCAGATACTTTTGTACCTTAAGATATTTAGGTTCATAGATTTATAGGTTCATAGGTAGGTACTAGGCTATCTGCCCGACGGCATTTATAAGCTTAGCCAGAGTGTGTCGGTTTTCGCCACCCCATTGATTAATTAACTGATCCTCTGTCAAGCAGAGCCAATGAAGTGATCCCAGGGGTGTATTTTCTGTTACCCATCCACTCGTCAAGGTTTCCCTTGAAGAGTGTTAGTGAGGGGGTCTGCCTGAAGTAATTTGGAATTTTGTTCCGAAGCATGGGGAGTCTCTGTGACAGGAATCTATCCCTCCAGTATGTTCTATTTATTGTTGTGGCAAGGTTTAGCTCACTAGAGCGCATGGCTCACAGTCACTTGGATTTCTTTAGGTGGAGCATGTCCATCAATTTTGAGTTGGACATGGCTTTGTAAGTCAGGCAGAGATCACATCTGAGTAAGCGGTATGCCACTGAGTACAGCCAGAGTTTTTTCAGTCGGGCTGCATAGGACATATGTTTGAGACCAGTAATCCTCTTGGTGAGGTACTTTTGTGGTCTTTCCAGCCATTGGAAGTGTCTTGTGAGGTACATCCCAAATGGGGCATTGTACTCTATGATGGGTCTAATGAGTGACGAGTAGAGGGGCACTATAACCTCTTTATTTCTAGATGCGAACCCTTTAGTAATTAGATGGGCCACAAAGAAGGATTTCCTAACTACTTTGGCAATATGACTGTCAAAGGAGAGATTACTATCTACCTGGGTCCCCAGATCTCTTATTACCTCTTCTGTATTAAGGGGGCTGCCACCTATGTGGCAATTTGTGGGTGTTTTGTTTTTCCCAAACGGGATGACTATGCATTTTTTGGCATTTAGCTTGAGGCCATGACTTTGACACCAGATGTCCATCTCAGTAAGGCCCTTTTGGAGGATATCCGTGTCAGCCGAAGAGTCAATTATGGCTCCCAGTTTGCAGTCATCAGTGAACTTGGTTAGCCATAGTCCTCCTGTGTTTGCCTGTACTTCTGAGAAGTATATGCCGAACAGTAGGGGTCCCAGGACCAAGCCTTGCGGGACACCACTTGTGACTGGTTTAGAGTCAGATCTGGAACCCGCTATTCTTACCGTGTGAGTTCTGTCTGTAAGCCAGTTGGCAACCCATCTCATGATGTAGGGGTTTATGTTCAGGCTGGTTAGTTTTTCTGTAATAGCCGAGTGGGGAATGGTGTTGAAAGCCTTGGCGAGGTCAAGGTAGGCTGTGTGAACCACCTTTCCCTTGTCTATGGCCTTGGTTACTGTCTTGAAGAAGTCAACCAAGTTTAGTAGGCATGATCTGTCCTTAACAAAGCAGAACTGGGTCGGGTCAAGTGTTTGGAGGTTCCCAATGTCTTTGTTAATGAGTTCCATGATGATGCGCACCATAGCTTTGCAGACCAGGCTAGTCAGGCTTATGCGGTGATAGTTACCAGGGTCAGTTGTGGCCCCTCTTTGTGGAGAGGAATAACCGTTGTTGTGTGCCATTCTATGGGCATGTAGCCTGTGGAGAGGCTGAGGTTGAACAGCATGTTTAGGTGGGGGGTTAGTTCGTTCTGTAGTTCGTGCAAGACGCAGCCTGGGACACCATCTGGTCCCATTGATGCTGTGTTTTTGGCTTTTGAAAGAGCTGTTTTCACCTGTGAGTCTGTGATTTTTGGAACACTACACTTTTCCGGTATTGTTGTGGGCTCTTTTGGAGGTGAGAGGGGGGTGAAGTTTGCACTGAGTCTATCTGCCAGGATGTTGGCAATATCAGTAGGTTCAGTATATTTTGTGCTATTTTGCACTAGTTCAGTGCATATCTGCGAGTTGCCACTTAGATTCTTAACATAGCTAAAGAAGACTTTGTGATTATCTTTTGAATCCTTGGCTATTTTTCTTTCAAAGTTAGCCTTGGATTTCATGAGGGACCTCAGTTTCTTACTGATACTGATCAGGGATGTCTTTCCTTCTTGGGATTTGCTTTTTTCTGAACTAGTTTCCTCCTTCTATTCTATAGCCTGTTTATTGCAGGGGTCCACCAAACTGGTTTCTTTCTCTTAGAGGAGTGAGTCTTGGTTTTGCTAGGGATGGCACAATCCATGCATCATTGTAGGTGCTCATAGAGTGCATTTGTAAAGGTTTCTGCATTTTGGACAGCATTATCCTTTATCGTGGGGGCTGTGAAACTTACCACCTCTGTCTTAAGTAAGGTGATGTTTGCTTTAGAAATGTTTTTTACTGTGGTTTCCTTAGTTGGGGGTGGTGGGGGTGTATGAACATCAAGTGATTAGTTTATGGTCTGATCTAACCAGTGACGGGTTGACCTCCAATGTAGAACACCTGTCGCCCATGTTGGTGATGACCAGGTCCAATATGTTTTCAACTCTGGTAGGGGAGTTTACCAGCTGATCCAGAGTGTTTGAGTTGATGAATACCAGGAAGCGCTGGGCCTGGGAATTTGTACTCGAGTAGTTTTCCCAGTGAATGGTAGGGTAAGTGAAATCGCCCAATATCAGGTTGTTTGGTAGGACGTTCATGTTTTCCAGTGTCTCCAGAAAGGTGGAGTGGTGGTCCTGGGTCATGGAGGGTGATCTGTAGCAGGCCACAATTTGCAGTGCCGATTTGCCCGATGTTAGTTGCACATGGATGATCTCAGAGGTATCATGCTGCGCCACTAACCTGGAGGTGTAGGTATCTTGATGAATATGGATCCACCCCCTCCTTTTGTGTTTTGGTCCGTGTTCTGTGACTGAAACGTGTGGTATGAGTTGTAGGCCGATGCTGCTGTGCTCTCTGGAGCTTTCAACCAGGTTTCAGTTATTGCACAGATGTCGACGTTCTTCATACAGAGGAGTGCTTCGAGCATGTGCATTTTGAGATTTAAATGCCTGGCGTTGAATAGCATAACCCTCAGTTTTTTGTTAACTGTGTTGTTTACAGAGGTGGGTTTGACTTTTGAGCCTTGCCTTAAAAAGGCACTATGGGGGCAGCAAGAACCTTGGCCAGTATTCGAAAGCCTAGGGGTAACAGTTGCAAGCCATATCTTGCAAAGCAACGTGGTTTGTCGAGCATGTCGTCCCAGGCTGACAGACACTGGATCCCCTTTGACTGACACCAGAAGCTTAGCCAATTGTTGAAATTGATCATTTTTTCTTTATACTGAGGTATCATGCTTGGTGAAGGCAGGATGCTACTCAGGGTCATACCAGCCTGGGCTACATGATTAGAGAGCTCTCTTGACATATTATGTTGTTATACACCATTTTGAGTATGCTACTGTGACACTTTATATATACTGCTATTATATTCTGCTACTCACTACATTACTATGAAATAAACTACAATTATCAGCAATGCTGTGAAACAAGACTCTGATTTTTTACAGGCAGTGTAGAGGTATGAAACTCCTATCACACTGCATGAAAGTCCTGAAGAGGATGATTGATGAATACGCAGGGTAGTAGAGAATAAGGTGGGAGATGAGCAGTTTGGATTCAGATCAGGATGCAGCACAACCTCCCAGACATCTGCAGTAAGACAGACAGATGAGAAGAAACTACAGATGCGGAAAGAGTCCAACTGGACAGTCCTAGACTTGGACAAAGCATATGACAATGTCCAAGAAAGCTGATTTGGGCAGTCCTGCAGTGGTTTAAAGTTCCAGAAACACTGGCATAATTAGTGCAAGCTATGTACAAGGACCCAAAGACTCAAGTACGAACAGTGTTCTTACTCTCAGAGGGGTTGCCAGTGGGAGTGGGTGTGCATCAAGATTCAACTTTGAGCCCGTTGCTGTTCATAGTGGTGATGGACTACATTAGAAAACGGGATGGAGGGGACAGATCAACAAAGTTTCTGTGCACAGATGATGTGGCATTACAGGCAGACTCTGAGCAAGAACTTCAGCAAAGGATAGGGGATGGAATGAAAACCTGAAGACACATGGGATAAAACTGAGTACAGATAAGACAGTTGTAATGGCAGTAAATGGGGGAAATCAGAAGAAGCTGAGAAATGAGGTAGTGCGGAACAAAGTGGATCAGGTTAATAGCTTCAAGTATCTGGGAGGGGAAGTTGAGGAAAAGGGAACTATGAATGAGGATTTGAAGGCTAGAGTCAGAGGAGCTACAGCCAACTAGCACAGTGTCAGGATTAGTGTGTGACAGAAGAATGCCATGGAAGCTAAAAACTAAGGTGTACAAAACAGTGGTCCAACCAGTACTACTGTATGGTACAGAAACTTGGCAGTAAAGGCACAGCAGTCAAGGAAGCTAGAGGTGATGGGGATGAAGTGTCTGAGATGGGTAGTAGGATGTACACTATGGGACAGATGAAGAAATGAGGACATCACAGTGGAAGCAAAAGTGGCTCCAATTGCAGAGAAAGCCGAAAAGAAAATATTATGGTGGTTTGGACACATGCAGAAAAATAGAAGACAGTCTGGTGAAGATGATTTGGGACAGACAGGAAGAAATCAAAAGGAAAGGAAGGCATCCAGCAAAGAGATGGATGAACTGTGTGAGAGGAAACCTAAGACAGATAGACAGGCATGACTGTGGAGAAGGTAGGAGAGTGGCACTAAAATGACAGAGATGGTGACAGCTGACACAACGCCGTGACCTCATGTAAAATTGGAACAAAGTGGTTGATGATTATGATGATACACACATGCGTGCAGCACACACACACACATACACACACACACACACACACACACACACACACACACACACACACACACACACATTGGAAGTTCTGTGCTATTCTCTGTCTCTTTCTCTCACGTGCTCTATCTAAATATATATATATATATATATATATATATGTGTGTGTGTGTGTGTGTGTATTTATATATATATATATATATATATATATAGAGAGAGAGAGAGAGAGAGAGAGATGTCTTTCAGATTTATGAAAGCAAAACTGTAAAGTATCAAAGTTACAAAACAGAATTTGTTTAAGTTAGTATTTCTCCTTTGCATAAGAATGCAGCAAACCCAGAGAAATAATTTATTTAGAGTTATGAGGTGCGGAGGCTAAACAATTGAGCAACCCCCTCCCATTGCAAAAAGCATTGAAAAATGCCAGTTTCATAATTTTAATACTTTACAATTTTCACACATGTAATTTTGTCATACACCCATATAGCCATATCTATACTTGTGTGGGTATGTATATTTATGTGTGTGTGTGTGTGTGTGTGTGTGTGTGTGTGTGTGTGTGTGTGTGTGTGTGTGTGTGGGTGTGTGGGTGTGTTGTGTGAGTAAATCCAACCTCAACCCTTTTGCCCATTTTTCACATGGGGTCAGGGTGTCACTTCAGCAGTGACAATCATCTCAAACCACTGCCAGGTGGCTAGCCTTGCCGTGGTAGTTCATGCATACCACACACACGCACTCTCACCTATGGCAGCTTTAGAGTGTACAATCCATCTACTGCATGTATTTGTAACCTGGGAGGAAACCGGAGCTCCCATGTGACTGCAAGGAGGACATGCTGACTCCACACAGAAGGCACCCGAGCCAAGAATAGAACTGGAGAACCTCTTGCTCTCTTCCTGTAAGGCAACAACACTAACCACTGCACCACTGTGGGCTCCTCCCTATGTGTGCATAAATAAATAAATATATATATATATATATATATATATATATATATATATATATATATATATATAAGTGTTACAGAATCCTGAAAGCCCAAAATCCTGAGACCAAAATGCTGAAAACTCAAAATCCTGAAAACTCAAAATCTTGAAAACTCAGAATCCTGAAAACACACAGGATACCAACACTTACTATATTCCAGCACAAGTACATACAGAAACATATTACCCTTCAACTATATGCAGGGCCCTGCACCCCATACACCCCCCTGCTTCTTAAAGATAACAACTCCAAAATTGCACTTCAGTACACTAAGTGCAATCTCAGAGTTGATATATTTAAGTAGCAGTGATTGTGGGGGGCTGCAGCCCCCCCACATGGGGGGTGCAGGGGGGCTTGCCCCCCTACTTATACTTGGAGAAGAGTTATATGGTTTGTGTTTTATTTGTTTCTGTATGTACTTGTGCTGGAGTATAGTAAATGTTGGTATCCTGTGTGTTTTCAGGATTTTGAGTTTTCAAGATTTTGACTTTTCAGGATTTTGAACTTTCAGGATTTTATGTCTCAGGATTTTGGGCTTTCATGATTTTGTAGCGGTCCCATAGATATATATATATATATATATATATATATATATATATATATATATATATATATATATATATATATATATATATATATATATATATATATATATATATATATATATATATATATATATATATCTATATATCTATATATATATATATATATATATAAAGTTTATAATGAATAATCACTGATAAATTTGAACAAAACACAAAGCTTCAAACAAACTCAAAGGTGATTACCATCAATCACCACTAAAATCATTGCAAAACAATCACAAATGCAAATAAGTACATTACATTTATGATTATAAAAATT
The DNA here is from genome assembly GCF_019279795.1 of Protopterus annectens. Taxonomy (NCBI): domain Eukaryota; kingdom Metazoa; phylum Chordata; order Ceratodontiformes; family Protopteridae; genus Protopterus; species Protopterus annectens. Next base: position 859,697,998 of record NC_056727.1, read on the forward strand.
AAAACAAAAAAAAAAAACTTTTTTTACATGGGAGGCTTTGATCACAAACCCCCGAAAAATGAAATATACCAACTCAAGGATCGCGCAAACTTGAAAAAAGGCCAAAACCCCTTGAATTATGTAAAGGTTGATATAATGAACTTTGACCATTTCATAATTCGACAAACTGTACCAGCAATGGAAAACACCTGTTTCAACACACAATAAAATGTATGCAGTGCTAACTTCTATAGCTGTTATTTATATATGTATATATATATATATATATATATATATATATATATATATATATATATATATATATATTATAACATCAAATTAAACACTCCAAGCTAAGAAAAAGAGAAATAAAAAAAAGAAGTGTGTGTATTTTGAGGCATGCCTTAATCTCCGAATTGTGCCTCATGGTTTAAGGGTCTTAAATATGCCACCTTATGGGAGAGTATATAATGACTTACTTGCACAATGGCAACAAATAAACCTGGAGACCTGTTACAATTACATGAGATTACTGATCTGGTTTTTTAAACCACAGGAAGATCAGTTAGTGGAAAGTATAGATAAATTACAAATGGAGCTGTATGAAAAGTATCCGTCTGCACTAGTGGACATTAAGGTGGAACATCTCATTGAAACGATTAATGTCTATGAGCTGCAACTACTAAATTATAAGAAAATGAAGATTCAAAGGACAGCAATTACTTCTCTGCTGGATGGGTCTTTGCCTGGCCAAGAGAAGAAAGTCATAATAATTTAAATTCATGTGCACACAGAAATCCAGTGGGAGTTGGGATTACTTACTTGGATGATGCTTCATCTGATACCACCTTAAACACCAACTTAGAACAAGCTACAGGGAATAAGGAAGTCCCTTTTCCCCCTCAGATTGGCCAGCTTAGGACAGCTGGTGCTGATGTCATAGCCTCACCCCCAGGTGGAAGTGGAGCATGAAGGAAAGAAACGTTACAGATTATAACCAGCAACGGAAATACAAACACACAGCTTAGAGAGGATAGTGAACGTTTGGTGGTGCTGTATCCTATTCATATACCAATTTTTTACCAATGGAATCAGGGCAGAGGCCGCCTGAAGAGGAATATATCTATAAAAGAGGAGAATGCTCTCACTATCAAAAAAATGTGGCAAATAAAAAATGGACCCTGATATGGAATATTTCCAGTCGTAATTTGAATGAAGCTGGAAAAACTGTTCTAAGTAAAGGTATGAGCTTTATACCAGCAAGCAGAATGACAATAACTGAAAACATTATTGAGTTAAAGACTTTTACCAGAAATTTAATGTTGAAGATGCAATTTCAAGATGCTAATGTAAGTAACAAAAATGCTAATCTGTTTAAAAAGGCGAGTGGATATGTGCCCATTACTATGGGAGTAACTGAAGCCTTTGAGAAGGCATGTATTAATTATATTTATTCCCTGTATAACAGGTGTCGCACTAAATGTTTTGTTAACATGAGTAGTGATGACAGGGAAACACTTGAGGCCCTTTGTAGGGATAAAACTATTTGTTTTAGGCCAGCTGACAAGGGGGACGATTGGTGATTATGGATTACACCCTCTATAAGGATGTTATGTTTAATATATTGAACATTGAAGAAGTGTATGAAAGGATAGAACAAATACAAGTTGAAAATTACATCTGCAGAATGCGTAATGATTTATCTGAATGTATGCAATGCAGTCAAATTACTATGGATCTGTATAATTACTTCCTTGTGGATGACCCCATCATCCCACTAATACAGGGACTACCCAAGATACATACACATCCACATAATCCACCAATGAGACTCATTGTGGCTGGGCAAGGATGGTGCACAGAGCCACTATCAATTTATGTAGAACACTTTTTGAAACCTGTACTAGCTAGGAATAAATATCCTTAAGGATATGAAACAATTCTTAACTGACTTGTATGGGCATATTAGTAATTTTCCACCAACTGTGAACTATTTGATGGTTATGCTGGATGTGCAATCCCTTTTTACTGTAATTCCCAATGGAGTAGGATTGGAATTTTTGCATCAATACTTAAAAGAGGATGGAGTATATGCTCCTAGAACCATTGACCTCCTGTGTTTTCTGGTTGAAACTAAACTGGAGAATAACATCTTTATATTTCAACAATCCATCTATAGACAATTGAATGGCATGGCTATGGGCACCTCATGTGCCAATAGGTACGCCAACCTTGTCATGGTGAAATGGGAAAGACAGAATATTTTTGAAGGAGCATGGTCAGAGAAAGTAACATTTTATCAGGGATTTGTAGATGACCTCTTCCTGTTATGGGAAGGTGGTGGAACAAATCTCCAGCAGTTTCTGAGAGACATAAATAACAGCACACATTTTTTGAAATTTGCAGCTCATAGCTCCGATAAATGTGTTGAATTTTTAGATGTTAGTGTAACCAGGAAAGATTCAGGGGATTTTTGTACTGAAATCTTTCGTAAAGAAGGTTATAGGAATACATATGTGCATAGGCAACATGAATTTAGAAATGTGATTAAACGGCAAGCACTAAGGGCTTCCAGATTAACAGCAGAGAATGATAAATTTGAGAGGGAATTTCACCAATTAGAAGAGAGATTTGTAGAGAGAGGATATGGGAAAAGGGAGGTCCTTTCCATTACCTCAAGCATGGGTTCTAAAAGAAAAAAAAGAGGGTCAACCATATTTTTCTAGTCACAATCAAGTATGTGAAGAAAGAACCATGAAGTGTAACCCTTTAAGGATTTCCGTTACATATGCTAGCAATATTAGACTGCTACAAAATATTTACTATAGGAACTGGAATATACTATGCTCTGATAACCGGGTTAGAACCTTGGTAGAAGCGAACCCTAAGTATGCCTACAAAAATAAGAAATCCCTCAAAAGGCTTTTATGTGGTCCCAGGCATGAGCAAGAAATTAATATTCAGTCCACAATACATGCCCATTGAAGAAAACCTTGTAATTCCTGTAATTATTGCTTATATATTGATAGGAAAGGGTACTTTGAATATCCTGATACTGGAAGAACAATTTATTCAGACTTTCAGCTGATTGCAACACCACTAATATTGTATACCTAGCCTATTGCACAACATGTTGTTCATTTTATGTGGGCATGACTACATGGAGGTTCTGTGATAGGATTAGAGAGCACATCTATAATGTAAATAGAGGGGCAGAGACTAATGCCCTAGCAAGACATGTTGTGGTATCAGGTGTGGCACATAATTTTAAATTTATGGTAATAGAAAAAGTCCAACTAGGATGTAGAGGTGGTGCAATTAGGAACTTGGTAGAGACCAAAAAGCTTGAGTGGAATATTAGGATGCGTGCCAATATGGGTAAAGGTCTAAATGACAAAGTTTGTATTAAACCTGTACTAATTAATAAGCCACTATGCAAATAATATGCTTTTTGATAATTTTTTATATATCCTTGATATATTTTACCTCATTTTAAGTGATATTTTGTAATTAATAGATAATATATTGATGTTAATATAGTTAGCTTTTTATTTAGTACTATTACTTTAAGTCAAGAGGTTCTCCCATTTGATTCTCTGCTGGAGCACCTTCTGTGTGGAGTCTGCATATCCTCCCTGTGGCCGAGTGACATTCGAAAGACATGCGTGAATGAGCTTGCCTTCGTTGAAGGTTGGGCGTCAGGCTGGCACCTCAGCACCATAAAAATCGACTGCCAATCATTAGCGGACCAAAGTTCTGCTGTGGTGACCCCTAACCAGGAAAAGCAGAAAGAAAAACAACTATTAATTTAAGTCAATAGTATTTAGGCCAATTATTTTTATTGGAAACTGGCTTTGATTGGCTGATGCTATTTTAAAAACCAGTGAGTAATGCATTGAGTTGTCTGAAGAAGTAGCTTTAGCTACAAAAGCACTTACCATTGTTTGTACTGCATTTGTGGATTAAATTTGGAGTTTTACTAAGTTTCATCTGCCTTGATCTGATGTCTCCTATTTCATTTTGCTGCATTTGCTGTTTTTTTGGGAAACCAGTTTGCCCACACCACATTATATGTTTTACTTGTTTCTAAATTACATTGCTCACTTCTACATACTAGCCTAGTAGAGCCTGTTTGAGCTTCCCAGTGCCACCATTATGGAGGCTGCATACTAATGCCTGTTGCACACCCCTGGCATAAATGTATATGTCTCTAATGTATTTTGCACTCTGCTCATAAGGAAATTGTACAGTGCTGTTCTACTGTGCACCCTTAAACAATACTCTGCATCCCCCTTGATTGCCATGTATATTGTTGATATATGGGCACAATACCTGCTACGTTATTTGTCCTCTATATGACTATTCAGGCCTGCAAACAATTACAGCAACAGATATATGTTGGGCATAAAACCTCCTTTGCTGTATACCTTACATAGTATTTATATCCCTCCTAGTCCTTGTAGTATACTTTAGGTAGCCCAAACATAGACTGGCATACTGTACATTATCTGTAGGTTCCCACCCCTCCTTGTGAATACATGCTATGCTATATATGTATGGGGTGGCCAGGCCTGTTACATTCTGCATCCTGTACACATATTTTAACTTCTCTTTGAATACTTACAGTGCTATATTTATACTGAGAGCTCAGGCTGCTATGCTGAACATCCCCTTGAAGTTGTAACCCATCATCACCAAGCACTTATATTAAAATATTTGTACACAACTACAGTCTGCAATGCCTTATGTCCTGTTCAGAGAGTAATCTCCACCATCCCAAACACCAATACCCTGCTTTTCTGTAGGATACACAGTGCTCCCCTCCTGTGTGACCTACATCTTGCCTGTTTTCAGTTTCTTTTTTCTTCATCCTCTTCTCCCCTCTGCTTGCCAAACATCAAGCCTCCTTCCTTCATGTTAATGCCCATTCATTCCCAAGGGGTGGGGAAGCTTCCCTTAGATATCCTAGGGCAACAGCCATCTAGAGGGATCCTCATTTACTCAGCTTTTTGAGAGTTTATTGCTCTCACCAACATCCTAGTTATGAGAGCATTTTTGCATGAATGGCCCTAATCCCTCCCCATGGGTGGTGATGTGGGTACTACATCACTATAAGGACAGCCTGTACCACTCTAACAGCATGCAACATACTACCCTGCATGCGGCTGTCAATATCTAATGCCAATTGGTTGAGTAGCTACACCCACACCTGTTCTTGCATTGGCTCCTACCTGATAACCTCATTCCTTCAACAGAGATCGTGTCCTGGATTGACAGCTAAGACTGTCTGGAACTCACCCTCCCCATCTCCAGGATGGGCACACCCATCCTCCCTGCTACGATTTCAGTCAAATCCAAGTTACTAGAGTCATAGTTAGGACTTTATCCCTGCATGTCACTATCCACAGTGCCTATTTTCTCATTCCCTTCTACAGCTCCGGGTTTATTCTACTGCATTTGGTGCAATATAGAAAATAATCATACAAAATGGTGCTTCTCCACAATATGGTATTTACTTCCTTTCTATTTGCAATGAACATTAGTTGATAGATACACAGTTCTATTTCTGAAGTATGCATCTGTCAGCTTCATGAATCACCATGTGAATTTCAGCTAGTTCTCAGTAAAATTGTGAATCTGACTCTCACCCACAGCCTGAGAAGTCTGCAAGAGAAATAAGTCATGAAGAAGAGGAAGACCCCAGAAAGGTGAGGTCTTTGCATGTTTTTGTTTATCCTTCCAAACAACCAGGTGAAACAAATAATAGCCAACACTGAATAAGCTACAAAAAATTCAGTTTGTAAATTTTAAGCTTTACCTAAGAAATGATCTATGAATTCTGATACTCCTGATAAACTGTACAGAGGCAAAGCTAACAGATTTATATTTCCTGATGGCTTCCACTGATAATTCCATATACAGATTGAATTGGAAGAGAATGCATGAGCAACCAAGCACTTTAAGCAAAGCTAACATAAATCATTTTTGGCAAAACCTCACCAGAACCTCATCTTTAATTACAAGAACAAAATGTTGAATTATTTGCATTCTTCCAAGGTGCACAGATCAAAAGTGAAGACATGAGAGAAACTGACCACTTCAGAAAGTGCTTTGTTCAAAACGTGAAACAAGCAGTTCTGCTCCATAATCAGAAATGGTACTGAAAATTGGGATTTCACCATTAATTTTGCATTGGAACTTGAAATTCATTCCCCTTTCCTCCTCAATAATTAGGTTTATTCTGAACCACAAATGACTGAACAATCTGTGTAGCAAACACAAGGCAGTAAAAACAAAATCTACTGACTACAGCAATATAATAGATAAACTCATAATGTTAGTAAAACCAGGTAGCTAGAAAAAATATACATAAGGTGAAACTTGCTACTGACATACCTATTTGGGCACTGCAGCAACTGGAAGTTAGTGACTGAAACAGTGATATATCTAAAACTAATTCAGAATAGTTTAAATCAGATATAATATGGATAGAGCTCCCACTATTCCAAACTTTTCATATAAGACGCCCTGTCTATATAAACTAGCCTCAGAAAGTATGTTCAGATGTAAACTTATACCATACTGACAGAAGCACATACTAAGAACATCTGCAGTAGAGGCACATTAAACTGTTCTGTAACATTACCTGAATAGGTTTAACATAGCGTGATGCTTTCAGCGTTGAAATGATAACATGGCTTTCTTCTAGCTGAGCTAAAATTTCTTCTGCAGATGTAATAATCATAACAGTGGAGGTATCAGACTGATGACTGGTCAACTGGAAATCAGTACTCTTCCACAAATCAATAATCTTCTTCAGCATGGCTTCCAGTGCAGCTTCATTAGTAGCAGTACTTGCTATATCACATATTTTTTCTTTGTGCTGAAATATCTTTAAAAATACAACACATAAAATATAAGGTTCAGCCTACAATGTGATTATTAACAAAACACTATTATTTCATTTAATTTTACTATGACCAAATAAAAACATGGTTGTCTAAGTTATTTAACTTATGCAAAAAACAAACCTGCCTACCTAGATCTTGAGAAGGGGTTGCCACAAAATATACAAAAAGAATAGACTTAGCACAGCTATTATTTCCAAATATGTTTACATTCCTTGTAGATTTAATTTTTAAACTCACTGCGGTTTTACAATGTTCACTGAAGTTGCTTTTCCAGTTTAAGTTAATTTTTAGCTACTTGTGAAATGTGTTCATTACAGTTATCTAACATTCCAGGTCTTAGCTTTGCAGTATGCGGAAGCTATTTGCAGTAGTCTTTTACACACAAGTTAAAAAGTAAACCTTTTCAGCAGTTAACACAGGCATAGATCAAGGAAATGGGTTCAATGAAATTAGCAAGGTACCCTTCTTTCTTACCTATTTATCTGTGCTCTGTACTGGTTTAAAATGATTTACTGGTTTAAATGTACATATCTATATATTTTTAGAGTTATATTGGCATCTGATTCAGTTGTTTAGCTGTTTGTGAAGCCATTGCTTCTGGTAGCTGTTTGAACTGACAGGTCTCAGCTTTACTTTCTGCTGAAGCTGAGTTCTCCACCATACTTGCATGTTGCTGATTCTTAAATTCCTTAGATCATGAACTGCATATTCCCTCTATTAATTACATCTTAATCACCCTTCCACCTCTGTTTTGCTCATGCCTGGTAGTAAACAAAAAGCAGGCTCACAAACAAATGGAAGAACGCTGTCACAAAAGTAATCACTCAGAAATAGTGTTCATATAACTCCAAAGCCCAAAAGCCAGAAGACAGTTGAAAATATTTATTCCATAAGCGCTTTCGTCCTTACAATAAGAACTTCATCAGATCTGAGCCTTCTTCCATTTGTTCGTGAGCCTGCTTTTTGTTTTCTACAGTTTGGTTTTGTTTGTGTGTCATGGCTGGTAGTCTCATATACTCAAGGTAAATAAGCTTAGCAGGTAAACTGGGAAAGTTGGAAAAGACTTTTACAAGATGTGGTCTGTGAAGTCTAGAGAGGGTAGGCATGGTAAATGATGGACTATATGGGAATTATGATGTGACGTTCTGACTAAGGGACTTGTCACTGGTAATCTGCAAATGATGAGTCTGGAAGGAGGGAGCTGGCAGGAATGTGGTGTTGGTAAAACAGCCTAGGAAACTGACCAAAAAATGACAGCACTGGGGCTACGAAATACTATTTGGGCAAATGTGGTAAAGGAAACAAATTTGTAGGGAAATGATGTGACAGGAGAAAGGACACACAGAAGCAGGAGATAGGAACCAACTTTGAGGAACAGGCAGAGCAACAGGATGCGATGAAAAGAGAAGGAAGCAGTGGTAACAGTATGAGTAGAGTGGCCCAGAAGAAGCTGTTAGGCAGGTGGGTCAGGTACTCAATGAATAGAAAAAGAACCAAGTACAAATCATACTTTTTCAACTGTCCAGATTTTGGAGGGTTGCCCTTAATTTTTTTCAAACTTTAGCTCTAGCCCACCTAAAAGTGAAAATTAGTTTGAGAAGTTCTGTTAGCAGCAGAGCTTGTAAAAAGTGTCTCCAATTCTGGACCTTTTCCCTATTTATTTATTTATTGCATTGTCACTAACTCGAATAAAAGTTGATAGCTACAAAAGTAGCAAAAAGTAATGTCAGTGGAACAAGGAGTGGCACAGCATCTAGCCCTGGGGAAGGGAGACCGGTGGAGTAACAGCAGTAAGTGTAGAAATAAGAGAAGAGGCAAGTAATCTGTGATAGTAGAAAGTGAGGCAAAGTGGAAGGAAAAGTAAAAGAACAGAGGAGAATACCTGTCTATCTGAAGCCATCTGGCTCTGTAGTTCCGCCGATTGAGGGATCATTTGCCATATAGAACCAGGGGGATGCTGTTGTCATACAAAATAGTCCAGCCCCTTTAGGCCCGAACCTTCCCAGGTGGTCGGAGAGAATAAAAAAAAAATGCAGATACAACCAGAAACATCAAAAGAATGTGAATGCGAACGGGAATGGGTCATATCCCCATCAGTATTGGAGGAGAACTGACCAGACATGGAACTATTAGATTTTTAGAGCCCGCAGAATCAAACTTGCAGAGTTTTGACCATGATGGTTTGAACTTGGTTACGAATACTCAAGGTGACTACTTTTTGTACAATTATACTGACAATTTATTTGACTCTAAAATTGTGGATTTATTAAGTAGAGGCTGTGTAGCTCTGAGTAATGCCTGTGTAATCACATAACTAGACAACACTCCAAGGCTTCTAATAAAAACAGACAATCCAATTGGAGAATCCAGTTAACCAAATTTTAATTCTACTAAAGCATATCTACAACTTATCCATTCATCCACAACCCTTCTCCCATTTTTGCACATGGGGTCGGGGTGTCTCTTCAACAGTGACAATAATCTAGAGTCAAGATTTACACCACCAGGTGGCTAGCCCTGCTGCAGCTCTTCTTCCATATCACACACTCAAACCTATGGCCAATTTAGAGTATCCAATCCATCTACTGCAGGTCTTTGGAGTGTGGGAGGAAACCAGAACAGCCAGAGGAAACCCACATCGACACAAGGAGGACATGCAGGCTCCTCAGAGAAGGCACCCCAGCTGAGATCTGAGTCAGGGAACCAGTTGCTGTGAGGTGACAATGCTATCCGGTCTGCCACTGTGCCACCCTATAACTTATGCATCACTTTATATATTACACCTAATATCTGGAAAAATATTATTGCAAAACCTCATCTCAAAACAACCAGTCACCTCAGATACCTCATACTTCTGGCCTATTTCTATTCTCCCAAACCTAGGAAAAAAATCTAGAAAAATTGCTTTGCTTTATTTACAACTCCCTCAATACATCAACCAATAACACCTCCTCTCTCAAAAGCAACACAACTTCTGTTCTGATCATAGTACCTCCACAGCTCTCTGGACAGTCACTGACAACATTCCTTTTCTTCTTGGAATGGAAAAAGGCCTATTTATTAGTGATATTTTATCACCCTCACCAGAGCTTTTGAGGTTGAAGATCACACTATTCTCCTTGATCACCTCAATGAAATAGGCATTAGCTAAGATCTGTTTAATCACTTCTCTATGCAATTCAACTTCTCAACTTCACCATCAAACCCTCCAATGAAAGGTGTTCCTCATGGTTCAGTTTTGGTGCTTCTCCTCTTCTCCATCTACATTAACAAATGCTACAAAATTTACCTCATCTTCCCCTTTTACTTTACACCAAAGACATGGTCTTATTCCACTCCAGCCTTTCTCTCTCAACTCTCTTGAACTCAAACTACTGGCTGAGTTTCACTCTCTTATTGAATGGATCAACTCTTACATAACACATGTAAAACTAAAACCATGCTCTTTGGGACTAGGCAAAAAAATCATTTCTATTTCCCAGCCTCTATATATCCTTCACCTTCCTAATAATACAACTGACATTGTCTCTGCCTAATCTTGGAATTCGGTTGGATCCTTCTTTAAATTTCTCTCTCCACGTGGAAAACCCACACAAAAATCAACTCTCTTATTCTGGGCTGATGTAATCTCCTTATTTCTTTCCAGAGACATCAGACATGCCATAGATAAAGATATCCTTCTAGCTCAGGTAGACTATGGTCTCTCCTTTATTGCTGCAGCCTCCAAGCAAAATGCAGCAACCATTCAAACCACTTCAGAAGCCATATGTGAGTACATCAATCACTCCCCCAGAAATGGACACCACTGCAAATTAATAGAAGAAAGCTAATGAGCTAAGTGTCAAACAATGTACTTACCTTTTCCTTACCTCACAACTGTTCAGGCTCCACTCAGCCTCAAAATTATTCAGGGAAGCACCATCATATAACCAGGGAAATCTTAACCACTCAGGTCCAAACCTCCAAAACCATAAAAACAGACTTCAATGCATAGACCATGACTTTTCAGTATGTGGACCCAAACTATAGAAATCCTGGCCATCATCTCTTAAAGATCACTACTCATGCCACTTATTACAATCACTACTACAGGCTCACCTCAAAGCAAGTTCTAAGTTTCTAGTCATATAACCTATCTTCCTCTATCTCATACAATTCTCTATATAGCACCTGAAGTAATTTTCACACATAGTATAACTAATATCACGTATCATATATTTGCTCATTGTACTTTTTCCTGATATAATTCCTGTTATTGTAATTCATTCTACATGGCTCACATTTGTTATGCATCTACATATAATATTGTTTATATAGTCTTTCGTATTTCCCTCTACATATATTGTCAAGGTTTTTTTTTTTGTTTGTTTTGTTTTGTTTTGTACTCTAGGGCTGAGACAAATAGTACACAGGATATTAAATACAATTGAAGGAATAGATCCATTTTCTTCTGAATGAAGAAAATCCAACAGAAGATGTACTGCCCCAGTGACAACCTACAATGAAAGAAGAAAAGGAGCCCATTCTAGAAAAAGTAAGAACAGTATTAGGGAAAATTAATTCAGGGAAAGTAGCAGGGTCAGATCAGGTCATGGCAGATATGATCAAGATATTGGTTAGTTAGGGAAGAAATGACTCCTGAGAGTACTCACTGCAGTATGGAGAGGTGTATTCCAGATGACTGGAGAATAAGCACACTAGTGCCAGAGTACAAGAACAAAGGGGATATTCAGAATTACGGACAGTATAGAACTATCAAACTCCTGAAACACTGCATAAAAGTTCTGGAGAGGGTGATTGATAAATGAATATCCAGAGTAGTAGAAGGTAAGATGGGTGAGGAGCAGTTTGGGTTCAGATCAGGATGTAGCATATCTGATCCAATGTTTGCAGTGAGACAAATAGCTGAGAAGAAGCAAGAGATAAAAAGAGAACTGGGTATTCCTAGACTTGGCAAAAGCATACGAGAAGGTCCCAAGAAAGTTGATTTCAAGCAGTCCTGTGATGATTTGCAGTCCTCCTAGAAACACTGGTAGAATTAGTGCAGGCTATGTACCAGGACCCAATGACACAAGTAACAACAGTGTTATTACTTATACAGTGGTTTCCAGTGGGAGTAGCTGTGCATCAGGGTTCAGCTCTAAACCTACTGCTGTTCATACTAGTGATGGATTACATCAGCAAACAGGTCACAGGGAACAGATCAACAAGGCTGCTGAATGCAGATGATGTGGTATTACAGGCAGACTGAAAAAGAACTTCAGCAAAGGATAGGGGAATGGAATGCAAAACTGAAGCAACAAGGGATGAAACTGAGTACAGATAAGACAGCTGTAATGGCAGCAAATGGGGAAATTAGAAGAAGCTGAGAATTGAGATAGAAGAGAAAAGAGTGGATCAAGTTAACAGTATGTGGGAGGGGAAGTTGAGGAGAAGGGAAGTCTGAATGAGGAGGTTAAAGCTAGAATTAGAGAGGCTACAGCCGAGCAGCACAGAGTGTCAGGCTAGTGTATGACAGGTGAATGCTAAATAAGCTGAAACGTAAGGTTTACAAAAGAATGTTGCAATCAGTATTACTGTATGTTACAGAAACCTGCGCATTAAAGGCAGAATAGTTGAGGAAACTAGAAGCAATTCTGTGAAATATAAGATTGCTCATATTACAGCTGATTAAGCTTTACTTGATGAGGTTGTATTTGCTTGCTTGTTGCCACTTACTTCATGAAGCAGTGAACTGTTTATGGTTGGATGCTTTTCTCTGAGACCACAGCATCCTAGTGAAAGAGTGAGACACTTTCAATGTCCATTGTTAGTTGCCCTTTTCCTGATATACAACAACCTCTTAAAGAGAAAGATATACAAATGGAAAGGAGGTATAATGGGAGTTACACCCCCTACAGAAAAATGCTTTGTTTTTGTGTTTTTGTAATTTGCTCAGAAACGTCACAGTAATTAACACATTTTACAAGCTGATGTGTAACCAAGTTATGGAGTTCAAACTGTTTTTGATGTGCATTTGTAAAATGAATTGATTTAAAAGATTCACAGTGGACCTTAGCTATGCATATATATGCATGCATAGATACTGGGGTGAATATGGGATCCTGACAATTGGTCAAAACTACCAACTGTCCCTATAAACAAAAAGTGGTAAACGAATGGCAAGCTCTTTGTAAGCTGACAGTAATTCTTGGACTTTTTTCTAATTGTTATTTTGTTTTTCTCTTTTTCTAAAAACGTAAAAGTATTGAACAACATCTAGATTTCTTTCCCCTGCAGCATCTACAATGTGGCATACTCTACCCTTTCACTCCTCTTGTCTATTCTTCTTGCACTGAGAAATAAATTGAATTGCTGGATCACAATCTTCCAGTTAGGTTTTCAATTGCCTTGCAGTGAGGAACCATTTTTTCTAATTGCAACTTATACTTCCATATTACTAAACATACAGACTCATGAAGAAAAATATGTTTATTTCCTTGCTAAAATATTTTCTTCACTTCGAGCACTGTGTGAATCTGGATATTTATTATACACCACAAACAGCACAAGCACTTCAGATAAGTTATCAGCCTTCATGAATGTTTAGCCAGACTGCTTCTAGAAAG